>NW_027021307.1:66276-99753 GCF_036884655.1 Musa acuminata AAA Group | reverse complement strand
AAAAGGGGTCAAGTTCATATTCAAAGAAGGGAATCTTGTCGGGAGCCCCTGATTAGCGGTTGGAAGCACGACGGAATCTAAATAGACCAACGCGTGCTCCACCTATAAAAGATGGAAGAGTACGCTCGATATATCACAGAGGAGGTAATGGGGATCAATAGATCTAGTAGCTCGTCCTAGGATGGTACAAGCCCCATAAAATAGCATACTTCGGGCCTTATAATCAGACTGCAAATTCAATGGATGCATACTTCGGGCCTTATAATCAGACTGCAAATTCAATTAGTTCGTAGTGATCTAATGAAATGAAATGGATTGAGTTCTACATGATCTAATGAAATGAAAGGGATTGAGTTCTACATGATCTAATGCTGGGGTTAGGGAGGAGAGTGTGCGACCGCGAAGTGATAGGTTGCTTCTGATTTTGGATCGGTAATTCTAGAGTAGTCCCTTTCTTTTTTAGTGTAGAGGATTATTGCCCGAGCTGGCTGGAGCTTTTAGTAGTATGTGGGAGCGCCCTTTCTTCCTTTCCATAAATTCCCACTAAAGATGTTGGAGTGCTACATCGTCGAGATTACTTCGCTTGCCTGTTGACGGTTCCCTTTATGTCAGGATGAAAGACAAATGAATACAATGTAAGAAATGACGCGAGAAGGGAAGTTTCAAGTTCAAATACTGGTGTTGGCGATGATAGAGGCAAGGCAATTCCCCGTTTCGGGTTGAATTCTGTTACTACTAGACAAGTCAGTAAGAATTCCGTGATAGGAGCAATAGGTATAGGAGCCGAATTAAGCAAGGCAAGTAAGAAGGAAGGGAGTTCATTCAGCAAGTAAGAAGGAAGGGAGTTCATTCAGCAAGTAATAATTCAGTCAGGGTATAAGATAAGCGGGTACGATCTAGCTCTGTACTAATACATGTCAGAATAAAACATATAGGCTTTTCACGCAATTGATTCAAAGGTTCAGTAAAGTAGAAAGTGTCATCGTACTAAGAAGAATAGGCTCAAGCAGAAGCAAGATATGGAGTAGGAATAAGATCTGAAGCCGGGTGCTCAATAGTTAGAATTCCACTCCTACACAGTAGGGAAAGTGAGAATCAAAGTTAACAGGAGGGGTCTCGTTGCTTGTCTCCTTGTCTAGTAGTAGCTTGGCGGTCATTAGTAGTTGCTTGGTCAGTAGTTTTATGGGAAAATACCTGTAATCTGATCTTCCCTTTTCAATAAATGCATTTCTTGTGTATACCAGGACCCATCCTTCCAGTCCAGTGCTTTCTTACATTTACTTGATGCAGAGTTTTACCACCAGTAGGAAAGAGATAAAGTAGCTAACCAGAATAAGGTAACCAACCGCCAAGCAACAACTCACTTTCTTGGCCTGCAGTAGTAGTTTCATTTAATTAAGTATTCCGGTTTTGACCTTCCTGTTCCTGGTCTTTGGTTCTTTGCCCGGAGTGAGCTAGAGCAACAACCCTCGCTACTACTAACGGGCTTCTACTCTGCATCTAGTAGAAGTATAGTCAAGAATTGCATTTCCACTGATATACCTAGGCGGGGAACAATAATTCTTGAGGATTCCCCTTCCTTTGCCAACAACACGAGACTTAACGAGCAGGTCTTCCACTCTGCTACTACCGGTCTTCTACTTAGCAAAAGGGGTATTATGCCTTCCGCGCTGACTTGCTTCTTTAAGAACTAGGGATTGGATTGCTCCTCCACCTCTGGTTTTGGTGATTTGGTGAACGAAGATCTTTTCTCTCTCCTATGGACTAGAGCATCTCAACTAAATGAATAAGTCAACCTGCCTACCCGAGTCACTGGCAATTCCGCTACAGACTTATTCACTGCCCCTCTCTCTGACCTTAAAGACTCTTTTGACACAGTTGCTTGTTTAGTAGTAACTTGGCGGTTTTCCTAACTAATGGATCACACTCGGAACCTCAAGATACTGTACCAGGAAAGCAAAGCTATTTACTTGTTTCTATCATCCCTAGCTCTAGCTCCATCCTATAAACTCGACTCAAAGCATGGTCTCGAACCGTTCTAAGACAACCCTCTGATGCTTCTTCTCCCGCTTTTGGTCCTGAAGAACGTATTGCTGCTTACTTCCTCTCTATTGCTGAGTGCTTCCTTTCTATTGCTGCTTACTTTGGCATTGCTTCCTCACTAGCCTATGTATTATGGCCTTATAACTATGCATATACTTATTCATAGAATCCGCTGGCAATTATTTATTATGGCCCTATTACTGATTCTATTCAGTATACTAATTCTTCTTTATTATGTGCCAAGTCCAAGTAAGGGAGGAATCCTCTCAACCGCACCCACACACCCGACCCGAACTATCCCTTCAAGTGAAGAAGAATTCAATCAAGCCCTTCACAAGTTCAGAAGAATTCAATCAAGCTGCTCACGTTAACACTGAGTCTTGCTAAGAGGACCGAGCTTGCCAGTCAATACTAACCGATAACCCTCTGGCTAATGAGTCTGTTTCTTCCGACTTAATAAGTAAGGGCAAGCAACCACAAATCTTCTGTTGATTCTACCTAGCCAGTACTCTCTTTTCTTCTTATTGGGATAGTAGATGTTAATGGAAATAGAATCCCGAAAGGAAGAGACCTACAGTAGTCAAAGAATAATTAGCTCTCTCTGTATTATAGAAAGAAGTCACTAACCCTTAATAAAGGACTCCCAAGGAAAGGACTCGTTTATAACTTATTGAACCTATACCGATTGGCAAGCACCCGAAACAACCAATAAGGGCCTATCTTTATGACTTTCCAGAATTCCACTCGAATGAAACTTCCCCACAAAGTAAGTTAACTACCTGCGCCTAGTAACTGAATCAAACTACTACCCTAGCCGAGTCACGGAAGTCAAACTACCCTCTCTACAACTACTGGCTCTGCTCTAACTGGTTCTCTGGCCTACCTCCTAAACAGCTTCCCGACCCGACCTCTCATAACCATACTTGATAACTGGAACTAGAGACTTTACTGCCTCTTTAACAGCACCACTTGGCCGACCTCTCCTCTCAAGTCACTTCTGAAGTCAACAAATCATTCAACAACTCTCCCTTCAGCCACTTAGTCTAGGCCTGTCCTGTCTGAATCATTAATGGAATCTTTCGTTCGCAAAGAAAGAGAAAACTCATTCACAAGGATCAGGATACTCGCACCCAACATATGAAGTAGACCTCGTTTCAAAACAAGTATGCCCGCTTGGCCCCTTGCTTTTCTTCTTTCACTATTGCATGGATAGGCTTACTTTACCGCTTATCGGCCTTACCATGCTTACTTCGATTCTTACGCCGAGCCTGGCACTACTTACTTCATCAAAGCGGAAATCACTGTTAACAGGGCTATAAGAGCGGAGTCATAATGAAAGATGTCATCTGGATACTGGTCTGGTTGGGGAACTAAGCTAAGCTATAAGTCCAAATAACAAGAATAGAACTACTGGAAAACAGCCTAGAGCTACAGCTTCTAAAGCTATAACAAGCGCTTCTCATACTGACTTTACTGATGCGGATCCACCAGGCAACTAAGAAACTCTTAACTATATGAAACTAATGCTAGCAGGAATGGAACTGTAAACTCGTTCTTTAGCCGCTGATCCGGATCTTTGCTCCGTAGCTTCAACACAACCGTCATTCTTTCTTTAACTACCTCGTAAGCCTATGAGTCTACTACTGCTTCCTATGAGCCTGCCCTTACAGCTTTTTAGATTGACTCTCCTTACTACTAGACTGGAGTTCGACTCCGCCTCTACTGTCAGTTAGAACAAAACTACTCCACTTACTTATGAGTCTACTTATCTTATGAGAATCAAACGGGTACTTATCTTTCTTTAACTAATACATCAGATACTTACTTGCTCGCTTCTTAGGTTTAGTCTAACTCTCCTTGCTTTTAGGCTTTAACTACTTAATTGTATTCTTTAGTTGATTGTATTCTTTAGTTCGATTGGTAGGCTTCCTTTCCCTTGCTTTGATTCTTGATTACGTAGACTCCGAGCCTAGGACTAAATCCTATGCCTTCAATGTACTTATCTAGTCTAGTTTAGTTTATTAGCGTAGTAGTGAAAACGGAAACTATCTATTTGCATTCTGTAGTTCGAGTTATCGCCTTCCTGTGTACAGGCTCCCGGCCCGGAGCTCATTAGCTACATTTCACCATCCATTGATTCAAACGAAAAAAAAACTCCCTTCAGAAAGTCTGGCAGCTGGAAACATCTACGAAGACAGGACTTGGTTACCAAAACCATCCCTATGACTTAGAGCTAGAGCACCAACCCCACTGGACCATACCACTACTAATACAGATTCCACTTTACCACTCCTCTGGCTCTTTTCACTCAGCTGGCATACTACACTGGTTAAGATCAAAGAGGTCAGTGAATTATGACTTATGAGTGGAATTCCCCTTAGGCAAAATAGCTTATGAACTCATTCTCACAGACCTAGCTCAGCACTCTGGTTCTTGCCTCCCCTTTAGGGCTCCATCCTCGGATTCTTTACTTGCGGCGGGGTTCGATAGTACTTGCTTGCGGTGTTGGGAAGAAAGAAGACAAGCAGATAACTACATAAATGAAACCAGAGGGTATAAACCTACATAACAGGAACAGGAACAATGGTATGAAAGAGTGAATATAGCTTCATATTCTGCTTTCGTCGTCTTCGTCGGCGGTAGCAACAAGTCCAAAATCTCCTCTAGCAACAAACAAGTAATAAATCTCTTCTCTTAGTACACAAAAACAGAACTCGAAGTATTAAGTATACAGTGCCTAGGAAGGCCTCTTTCTCGTCTTAAGAAGAGGGAAGAATCTCGACGGCCTACGTAAACTTCCCACAGAGCGAGGCTAGGATCTGACTGATCCACCCGTTGTGCAAGAAACTAGTCCTGGTAAAGTCTAGGTGGGTTGGTACTTGGACTGGACCACTACAAGGGAAAGCTTAGCATTCAAGTTCAGGTAAGGCAGAGGCATAGGGTTATGGTATCGGTGAACAAGTAAGCTGCCCTTAAGTTAATGGCGAGAGTAAGTAGTTCCGTTTTCTCATTGAGGAATATTCTTTTTAATGCGCAGGAACGCGCTAAAGTCAGAGGTCAGTGAGCTACTTATTCCTACAATATAGGCTTCTAGGCGGGTGGGGGAGGTTCGAGTGCTTGTGTCTAAGTCCGCAATCGAAGTTTGAGTTTCATCCAATATAGAAGCAGAATCAACGTTATCAACAGTAAGCGGAAAGAAAGGGAGTTGTGGACAGTGCAGTATCGGTAGTAGCTTGTCTGGTTATAACTCAGTGGAAGCAGTGCGAAAGCCATTGCTAGTTAGAAAGACGGATAACTTACTTGTTGGTGCACCCTTACTTGTAAAAAAGGGGGGCGAGTTATTAGTAAAATTTCCTAATTTGAGTGAAGAGCATGAGAATGCAACAGGAAAGTCCGAATTGAATTGTTGAATACATAGCAGGTTAAGAGCAAACAAGCAAGGCGAATATTCTTCTTCTTTATATTTCTGTATTACTACTGGATTTTCTTACTTGCGCTATATCGTACTTGAGGATCATACTCTAATATAAGAAAGAGCACACGACACGGTTGGTTAAGAGCACTAGGTGGGCGAGACTGCCGCCTTGGCTAAAAAGGACTTGTAGGAATTAATTGAACTTACTTGCTGCTGACTTTCAAACTTATCCATATTATGCTTCTTTATCCGCTTTTTATCCAGCCGATGATCTTGTAACTGCGGATTCTCTCTCTCTAAGACACCTTGGGCGTTGGGCAATCAAATCCATCCGTCTATTCTTCTGCTGACTTAACTACTAGATTCCTTTACTCCATAATAACTGAAGATTCTTGAGATCCTATTCCATCTTATGCTTGAGATCTGTATGATGATCTGTCTTCCCTTGCCGACCTCAACTCAAGTCAAGTCCTTTCTTCGTCAGCGTACGCAACTGAAACTGTGTTCGTTGGTATTCATGGCGGTAGGGCTGCTAAGAACCACTAAGAAAATGAATCTTACCTATAAACCCTCTTTGACTGCTTAGTTGAAGTCTGAAGTAGCTGGTTCCCCCTTGCCAACCTCTTTATCGCCCACCTGGTACTCTTTGTTTTGAGTTAGTGGTGCCCCACCTCGACTTGAAGACTAAGATATAAGGACACCTTAGCCTCTCCTCCCTCATATACTAGGAGCTACAGCAACGACACAATAAGCACTCTCTCCGGTTGACTTGAATTACTGCTCTGCTGACCTGGCCTTCGCCTTCCTTTCTGCTTAGAGGGTAATTCATTTTCTATGCTAGAGTCACTCACTATCTAGATTCCATTCAACTGGGAGATCACAATCAGCAAGAAAAGAAGAATTGATGTTATTTCTTGCACTGAAGATCTGCTTGCCCTCACTCCTACTTATAATAGAATACTAAGAATAGGGGATTACACTACTCGTATACTAGTTCTATTACTATATGCGGTTTGCTGGTCATAGGTCTAATTCTGATCTTTGTACTAGGTCATCTGGGAATAGGTCTAATTCTGATCTTTGTACTATAGCATCGGGCAACTGACTTAAGGCTTCTACCCACTAGCTCCCGAACACATAATCAGTAGGCAAGCTACAGGACTAGAGCCAGAGAAAAGCTACTACTGCATCCCTTTCTTTTTCATCTTACTGACCTGTGGAATTCCGAGTTGCATCCGTTCTCCTATATGAAGTTCTATTGGTTTCCGCTACTTAGTCGGTATAGGATAAATTCCAGTGGTTTTTCGATTAATTTAGCTATTCCTAAGGTTATAAGTCTACTCACAACTCCTGGGCTATCCGAACTCGCATCAAAGCCGATACTTTACCGACATAGGAGTGGAATTCAATTTACTAGCTAACCTGCCACCCTTAATACAGGACTCCCGAAGAAAGGACTTCACTCTTTCTAAACTTTCTCCTATATAAGATAAGATCTAATTAAGTAGGGGAGCCAAGTAACTACTAGACAAGACACTACTAATGTGTCGCGTCAGCGAGTTAAAAGCCGCGGCAGTGTTGTTTTCACTACAAATGTGTAGCGGCAGTGCAGTGCTACTGTTTGTGTACTGAGTCAGTATATAAGAAAGATCTCGACTTTTCTAGATTATTTATGATTTGATGGTTTTTATTCATCGTGTTTGATAGCAATTCTTTACTTCTTGACTTATAGCTTCAAAGCCAGTAATTGACCTCGCATCAAAGCCACCGAAAAAGGACTTGGCCAAGCAACGGCGCAAGACGTTGTACGGCAGTTATGAAATAGGGCCAAGCAACTAAGCAAGTCCGATGCGCGGCAGCAACAGCATAGATATATTATATATAGTCATAACAATTCCTTTCTTTTACAGTTATGTAGTACTCATGTTTCCTTAGAGTTATACCATATTGATTCTCCTTTCTGCCCCCATCTCTCCTAGGATCCAATTGGGCCCTACTTATACTTCCAACCCGGAGTCAGTTTCTTCCTTCTTTCTTGATTCTGTTTCTTCCTTCTTTCTTATAGTAACCGGAGGAGAGGTAGGCCAAGTACTGATATAGTAACAACAAGTTAATTAATAGGCAAAGTTTAAGGGATTAGATATGACCAATCTTCTGCATTTACCTACTAGATCAGAATTGAACTAACTTATCTTAGCGCCCTTACTTATAATAAGTAGTCGGGATCTTATCTATCCCATTGGCTCCTTCTTGCGCAACACCATACTTTCTCACTTCCACTCGGTCTTCAACAAGAGCCATAACAGTTGTAAACAAATACTGATTCCACTTTACCCATTAACTTCAGGGCAGCCTATCATCTCTTTACCCTCAAACCTCACTCTGGCTCTTTCAACTCAAATTCATTGAACCCAGCTGGCACACCTCTGTCAACTTCACTGGTTCCATAGCCCCGGTCAACAAGTTATCTTTCCACTAAAACTCCCCTCTCGCCAATCCGATCTGCTTGGCCTAACTACTAGTTGCTAAGTTAACAGTTCCATTTGGAGCCCAGAGCAGAGGTGTTATCGACTTGGACTTTTACCACTTAGCGCATCAAAGCCGGATCTTTCCTCTGATCCTGAACTAGTTTCTTCTGCTTCAAAGCCACCAAGCAACTACTAATGACCAAGCAACGGCGAAAGACGTTGTGCGGTAGGAGTTGAGTTAAACGGTAGCGAGTTAAAGACTGATCTATATTCTTTCTCCTCTTCTCCTTCTAGCAGCTCAGCTCCTTAATGAGTTACAGTTTCCCCTGCGGAGTAGTTATAGGTATACAGAGGAAGAGCAGACTTCACTCCTTCTTGCTTAGCTCTTGTCTAGTAGTTCCTTGGCTCTTTCTAAACTCAATCCTTAATAAGAACAGCTCAATCCTTAATAAGATAATATAGAATTATGGAGGGGAAAAGCAAGGAAAGGACATGGAAAACTTCTTTGCTTAACACAAGCACTAGACCCTTGTAATATCCTTCCCCCAAAATGAACCCATATTTCGGGTGATTGGTGCGATTTCGCTCGGAGACACGTCGGACAATTGGTGCGATTTGTCGGTCGATTGGTGCGCCAAGCAACTACTAATGTTGCGCGGCAGCAACGAATAACTCGGGTGATTGGTGCATTTTGCTCTTGTGTCGGGTAGCCCTTCATTCTATCTGAATATAGTGATGAGGTTTTCTTTGTTTACTATATGTTTGGCGTCGGCTCGCTCCTTTCCGATAGTGGGTATAGTGGTGGTATAAAGCATTCTTCCCTCGTTCCTTTCTTTACCCTTAATGTGCCAGGTTTTACTACTATTTCTTCTGGGTAATCAAGCATTCTTCCTTTTTTGATACGAAATCCATGCAACTATAAACACTTATTTCCATCCAGCAACCAGACTGATCTAAGGCATAACCAGACTTAACCCGGTGCTACCAGACTTAAGCGAGCAAGGACAGGAACCAAACACCTAACAACAAGACTTATACCACGGCTTCCAAGCCTGATACTGATGCTTCTAAGTCCGATGCTGGGTAGCTCGGGTATCTGTTTAAGGGTAGTAAGCCTAACAATCAGTAGTTACAGAATTGACCTAAGGAGTCCAAGAACCAAACACAGAGCTACCAGAACCAGTGCTATCAACTGAGAATGAAGCTAACCAGTCACATAATCAAACGAGTAAGTGTAAGGCTATGAAGTGAGACTTAAACCAACGAATCCAAGCCTGAAACAGGGTAGTTAAAGAATGGAACAGAATGGTAGTGACTCAGAATTGCACTTGGCAGGTAAAAGAACGGAGCTAACTAAACTCAGGCTTAAACAAGTAACAACTAAACTAAGGCACCTAACAATCAGGCTTCAATCAGTGCATCAAAGACTCCCCGCAGTGCCAACCAGAATTGCACTCAGTAGTCACAGAATGGTTAAGTTACATCATAGGGAAGAATCAAACTCATTAGTCAAAGAATTAGTAGTTAGTCTAGGAATTATGAGCAAGGAGGCAAGTCTCAATTTGAAGCCTGTGAACCCGGGAAACACCACAAATAGAGTAGATAAACTAATAGAGTAGATAATATGTTCTAATATAGTACAGTACAAGACAAGACTTAGAGTAGTATAAATATAAGAATGAAAGTAGGAAAGTCAGATAGAGTTAGTTGATCCCTTATTCTTATGAGCTAGTATAGTTATCGGTCATATCGGTCATAACCTTACTTATAAACAGGAACAGGGGATTCTCCACGACAACTACTTGATATGAAACTTTACCACGGAACTACTAGTTTGGGCAAGAACTCTACTAGCAACTCTGACCATTAACTTCAGGGCAGGAACATGATAAGGATCGGCTCCTATGCTTCTTGCTAATTCTTATGTTTCTTAACTTGGAGAAGTCTCTTTCCCTACCGGAGTAACTGAGCCAGAGGGTAAATCTTATAGGCGTCAATGAACTAGAACAGAGCTAAAGTAGTTTGATGGGAAATCCTGAATGTCAGACTCCCAATAGAGCTTATAATGAATTTGTAGCCTATATAGGGTCGGTAACTACCCTTCTTGTGCTAGTGCTCTCAAGTAGGAAAGTGAGAATGAAACCACCTATGATCAATCTGCTGCATCAGTAAGTAAGTATATAAGGTTATGACCCATAAGTAAGTCGCCGAGAAGAAAGAAAGTAAGTCGCCGAGAAGAAAGAGTGGAACTGCCCCTATAAAGTAAGTAGGAAACTCTATTTCACTAGCCCGGTCTTGAGTCTGTAACTAACTAATTCCTCTGTAACTCCCTGGTCTTGAGTCTGTAACTAACTAATTCCTCTGTAACTCCCTTTACAAATTGGAACTTTTAGCTGACTTTAGAACTGATCCCTCTCTTGCTTACTTTCGAGCAGAAACATCATTTCCTCGCCCTACAGCTCCCCTACTATATTGTAAAGTGGTTTCGTCTGCTATTCTCTTCTTTAGCTGCACTAAATTCTACTTTTGCACCCAATTCCTGCTTTCAATGAAATTATGTCGAACTGAGATTCCACAAGAAAAAGAGAAGGGTAAGATTTATACTACTCGGTTAAGCCTTTCACTCCTATGTCTTTAAATGTAAGTTCATAATAGAGTTAACACCAAGTCCTGTGTTAGCCAGTTTCCGGGCTTTGAAGCGGGGTATCTTCACCCGGGGTTTTATCAACAAAATGAGGATTTCTGGGCCCTAAACACTTCCTTTCGAATTGAATGTTAAGAGCAACCAAGCTTATACTAGTTATGGGTACGCTCTAGCGGATTTCAGTAAATAAGTAGACTCCACTCTCACTGCGGACTGCTTTCCTGACACCCGGATACTTCTCTTGGAAACTGGAATGGATTCTGCCCTTCTTTAGGGTTCTTTTGCCGACCTATCCCTTTTGTTATCTTAAAGCTACCTATCCCTTTGACATGAGAGTGAGAGACGAGAAAGACGGATTTAAGCCCCAACTAATATACGAGTAGTTTCATCAATTAGATCTTTGATAATAGAACTGATTCCATAACAGATTAAACAAGGGGCCAAGCTACTTACTAGACACTCAATCCGGGCCAAGCGTATACTGCAAAAGCATAGAAAGAGACGACACTTATTCCAACAAGCAACTACTAATGTTGTGCGTTAGGAGCACTGTTACTACAAGGAAAAGAGGGTTCCCTTGCTTGTCTCGAACTGGGCTCTAATCTACCTCTCGAACTGGGCTCTAATCTACCTCTGTCAACAGCAAAGCAGCTGGCTACTATCATATCCATCCTAACAAGCAAGTAATGAAATCAGCCTACCCTACCCACCAAGCTTAGTATAGACTATCTGATTGCCCCCGAAAACAGGTGTCATCCCAACAACCGGTTATTCCCCACCCGATCTGGCGTTGCTTGCCCCAACTCAGCGGTTAAAGCCTTATTGTTTCCCGCGCCTACCTCGACTATCAGTTCATCATGTCATTGCCTCTGATCTTGTATTGCAACACCCGAACTACTAGACTTGAGAACGTAAACAGCTCTGGAATCCTATAGTCTTGATTGATTGTATCTCTCTAAGCCAACTACTCCGATAACGAATACCCATGTTTTATAGGCAAATATAGGCTTCAAGTTAACTCTAACACAACTTATGTAGTTTTCTGGGAAATACTTCAGTGAATCCGACTAAGAGAGCTTAGAATGCATTTATTGTGTATACCTTAACCTATCCTTTACTGCCCACTATAGAGTGGATTTCTTATTAGACCCCTAAGGCTACTTGACCTCTCAAGCTACTATAACTATGGCTACTAGCACTTCATTCTCACTTGACACTAGTTTTATTCTTGGACTGCTGACAGGAACAGGACCACCACTACTAGAAGTAACTACAACTACTGGTATGAAACTACTCATGAAGGGGATTCAACTCGCCAACTACTGGCTTTTAACCAGAACTCCTGGCTCTGCCGACTTAATATAAGGGCCACTACAACTGTTCTTCTATACCGCTGAAGCACTAACTGACCTCGAAAAGTCTCTGCCTCGCACCAAACCTATATAAAGTGGATTTCCTTCCCGAATTCTGTATTAGGCCCCGCTTGCAGCTTACTTGAGAACAGCTTACTTGAGAACAGCTGCTGATTCTTCTGTTATGCCAGTACCTGCTCCTTTGGCATCAAAGCCTTTACCTGCTCAGACTTATGATCCAGCTTATGATACTGCAACTAAACAAGCAACTACGGAAATAGACCTCGCAACAAAGCCTTATACTTATTGGTTTAATTCCTAGCCTTCTACTTACTTGTTTCATTCTGACTTGATAACTTGAACAGGGCTCTAATCTACCTCTGTAAACTGCCAAGCTACTACTGATCCTTAAGATTACTCCTCTTGCCTTGCCCCTATCCCTCTGATCTTGCTCTTCTCACTCTTTATCCTCTAACTCTGGTTTTAGTAAACTGGTTCTCTTGACACTCTAGTAGTTGCGTGTCCCCGACCCCACTTCTTTAGTTTTAGCACGACCCGACTTCCTAGAGATCTGAGTCCAATAACTTCCCTATTCTTATAGTTTATAGTTCCCAGCCTAGGTATGATAGATTCCGGTAACAAACCCAGTACTACCAGAAGTCACCAATTCGCAGCAGACAAGCAGCTTGAATATAAGTAGGGGCAAGCAACTGCTGTTCTAGTACCTTCTTTTGGAATACCTATATACTATTTGATTCTAATACTATCTTGTCTTATTCTAACTAATACCATCTTGTTGTTCATATACTATCTTATACTATCTTATACTTACTTGCTATTACTTACTATTCTAATACTATACCAGACCTCTCTCTTTTCTTTATAAATCAACTAATAGCTTCCCTTTCCTAACTTATGAACTGGAACACCGTATTTAGACTGCTTCTCTTACCTAGGGTTCATCTCATCTCTTTTCACTCCGGCTCCTAGCTCCTGTATATCTTATCCCATATCTAAGGCTCCTATATTATATCTCTTATCCGATACCGTAGTCAACTAATACAGATGCAACTACTCGTATACTAGTTTGGGACTCCACTCAGTATTAAACAAGAACTGGAGCTATACTACCTGGCCTGGCCTCTACTTAGTCAACTCTCTTCTTTAGTAGGGGACCGGTAAGTAAACTCTATTCTTTGACTTACTATACGAGAACGTATTCCACTCATTCACCTAGCGCTGCTAAGCCAACAAAGATCTCTGACCTAGCTGCAAAGCCAGTACCTGATATAGCTCCTGCTGATTGAGTTTCTGACCTTGGAGTTACTAATCCCTAGTTGGATCTGTCATCCTTAATAAGAAGAGATATTTGGATCACTCGGCAAGTAAGTAAACAAAGTCAGTAAACACTTCGCAACTTGACCAAACCTAGCAACTAGTAATGAAGGGCTCGGTATTCCACTCACACAAGAACTTTCTCTTTTCTCTTGACCCTCAAACCAAACTATGGCTCTTTTCACTCAGCTGACATACCACACTGGTGCAGTGCAGATCCTTTGACAACAACTATCACAAGAACAGGAGCAGACCCACTTGCTACAGGCTCGGCTCTGTTAACTAGCACTCCCGGCTCGGCTCCAGGTGATATTGGTTAAGGCTTCTACCCACTAGCTCGACTCAACAAGCAACTACTAATGTATAGCTAAAGGGCTGCTCCCCCCGATAGGAGAATCATTACCTATCAACTACTGGGTGCTTTAAGGCTTCTCTTTGACTCACTGGTTCCGTAACTCCCTGGGTTAAGCCTTACCCCGACCAGTTCCATTATCTCACTCCTTAACTCCATTCTGAGGGACACTAGCATCAGGCTTGGACGGGTAAGTTGCACTCTGCTCGGGAGTGGGTGGAGCCTGAGTTGGTATTGGTTTGGTTCACCAAAGCAGTGCCGGGCCGACTTCAGCTAGGGCTACTGAGAATGTAGCTAGTCAGTAGACGCCTTAGGGATAGAATTGAGCTAGTTAACCTTTCAACAACCGCCCAATGAGAAACGAGTATGCACGACACTTCCATTAACTACTTACAACGCACTAAAGAAGGACGGAAAGAATAGGAACAATACAAGACGTTGTGCTAACGGGAGTTCAAAAGTAAGATATTAAGTATCAAAGCCGTAGAACAGCCTTTCGGGAGGCGCCCATTTGTTCAACACAACAAGTTTTGAGTAAGGAGTAGTTTGCTTAATTGATGATTCTTATGCCAATACGGAATTGTGTCTCTCTCGCATATGATGGAAGAGATTAGTAAATATGCACGACAACTAATATCAGAAAGTATATATGCACGACAACTAATATCAGAAAGTAGAAAAGATATAATGCACAAGTAAACAAGTATAAGTAAAGTCAACAAGTGGAATCAAGTAAACAAGCAGAGCATTGCTTCCATTATCCTATCCTAATCTTCCATTATCCTATCCTATTTTAGAGTACTGGTGCTAGAGCAGTATAGTTTGGTATGAGGTTACTGATTCGTTTAGGTAAGGGGTTGGTTCTCAAGCCTAAGTGCTCATGTAATCGAAGTGATTGTTTAATCGTTTCAAGAAGAAGAAGAGACTGAATGCTAAACTTCCCACGTAGCGGTAGAAAGGAGATAGATTCCCATAATTCTTTTACTTAAGAGAACAAGCAATGGAATTCAAATAAGGAAGTAACGGAACAGCGGAAGTCACAGGTGCATCACCATCAGCAACAGTAACAGCAACAGCAAGGGTTCTGAACTTCAAGTCGAGGTCGGGGCAGAGTAACGTAAAGGCGAGGAAGCTAGTCAAGTAAGTAATCAGTAACAGAGGTAGGCGTTGTGCAAAGAATGGTTCAATGTTGTTTCCTTACTTCTATCTATACTGGGCTAGGTGCTCAAGAGACTCTGAAGAAGCCACAGGTAGATCAGCAACTCCAAGTCCAGTGAGAAAGGGAGCGGGCTTCAACTCGGCCCTCTCTTTCTCTTGAAACTAAGTCAGATCTTGAAACAGCGGAAATTCTATTATGAAGTATACGCTTGGCCGGGATTACTTGAGAACTGCAGATGATCTGGTCCATTTTCCTCCTACTGGGATTCACTGTCAACTCCCTGACTTCCTGTTTAAGAGAGAGATCCTGACTGTTCTTCAAGGTATGGTTTCCTTACTGCTACTCTGGATGTAGTTATAAATACGAACTAGTGACTTGACTCCTATAACTCCTTTGAAGCCGAAGCTGGCTCTTAGCACCTTATTTGTTGAGTGAACTTTTACTGAGGACAGTAGTTAAGTATTGCTAGGTCCAGGTCCAGTATCAAGTGTTGCAGAGTAGAGTTCACAGAGCCGAGGTAAGCTATTCCAGTGTAGTTGCTAGTAGCTAGTTGCAAGAGGAGAAGTTTCTGTTGCCAGAGAAGATAGATTGGGAGTTTACAGAGTGTGCTATGCTAACAGGAAGTGTAGTTCAAGTTGAAAGATCAGGATCATAAGCAGTGAGATCAGTTCTTGGCTCCAAGTCTTGATCTGAAGAAAAGTAAGCTTACGTTAGCCTGGGTATAGATACGGGGCCATATTCCTAGTCAGCTGTTTTCGTTTTCAGAGCAGTAGTTTCCTCTGTTGTTTACGTCGGTCGTGGAGAAAGGACTTATAGTCTTGGCTCTAGCTCCTTGTATAGGGGGATAGGTCATTGTTTACCTTAGTTGTCGACTCGAGCAGAAAGAAGCAGTGCGGTTAAGGGCTGCAATGACAGTAGAGTTTCATCCTCCAAATCCTATATCAATAGTATTCATAGCTGCCCGCGTAACTGACGTAGTTACTTGCCCAGTGTCTTGGCCCTGTTCAGTAGAAGCCTAAGCTATACCTAAGTCCTATAATGCCCTGATAAGACCCCTTATTTGTACTCTTATTTCTATACTTATTTGTTGGATTATTACCTCTCCGCGGCACTCTTGTGTCATGTTCATCGATCTTGCACTCTGACCTTCCTTGACTTTAAATACTGTTATTAGAATATAGCCATTGCATTGATAACGAGACTGAAGCTGTTGCTTCTAAGACTAAAGAACGGAATAAGGAATCAAAGGAACAACTATGAAACTCAACCAAGCAAGTAAGGATCCGCTGGTTCCAGTAACTACAGTCCGAGAAGCGCCCGTGCCATTCCTTTGATAAGTTTGCTTGTACCCGCTAAGAGAGATATAGAATCACTCCCTGGTCTCTGTTTGCTTGGTTGGGGGTAAGCTAAAGAAGAGAGAATCACTCCCTGGTCTCTGTTTGCTTCTACCTTGCTATAGAGAGATGGAATTCATGCCTTTTCTCTGTTCACTCCTACGCGCTGTAGTAAACCAATACCCATATTTCTTAGTACATCTCTTTAGCCTTATACATACCCTTTATGCAGTATGGAGCCGAATTATTAATAAGGGGGCTTTCGACGTCGCGTAAGGTGAATGAGTTTGTTTTCTCACTACCTTGATCCATTCCGGTGGGCTACCCTAGACCGCACGACACCTCTGAATGGACCGAACCACAACCTTCTTGTCTATAGATTATTCATCTGTTTGACAGCAACATAACTACCCAGTGCGCTGGCCTCGTGCAAGGGGGATTTGCGGTGTTGCAGTTAAGGCTGTCTTTTCAAGATTGGAATTATCCAGTTTCTGTGATTATTATAAGATAAAAGAGAAACAACAAAATAAAGAACCAAAATCAGAAAATACAGGATGAAATGAACAGCAAAAAGAAATCAAATCAAGATGAAATGAACAGCAAAAAGAAATCCAATCATGTTGTGGACCCTTTCTTCCTGTCTTCAAAGACCTATAAGAAACTCTTGACCTTATTCTTTTAAAAGACCTATAATACATTCCTTCTTGTACCTGATTCTTTCAAAGACCCATAAGACACTCCTTGTACCTGATTCTATCAAAGGCACAGGGGAAGGTTGACTTAGTGTCTGACGCTTCGACATCAATGCTAGACTAGAAGACAACTGACCTCTGAAACCAAAGACTGGATAAGACCAAATTCACTACTTTGATTCTTGACCTTTGAAAACCCTAAGGTGGTTTAAGGCAAGTGTAGCGAAGGGACCAAAGGTTTTGGGGCTACGGGGGCTTCATGGCGTTAGTACAGAAGTTATAGCGTTAGATAAGTTAGTGCAATAACAACCTTCCATTTGTTCTAGTGCAATAACAACCTTACATTTTCTCCCCTAAGGGCTCTATCTCTGATCCTTACAAGTAGCAACCTCTAGATCACTGATGTCGAATTAACGAAAAAAGGAATATTCAAGAGTCGTAAGATTATGGGTTCAAAGAGTATACGGTTGGGTTTCAATGGAGAATGAAATAGATTCGTCTGGCAGAATCATATTAGAGGGAAGGAATGGAGCCTACGGGCGGCTATCTAACCTAACATTGAATTTCTAAGGATAGACAGAGGTCCAGGAGAGTACGCTGTCGGAGTCGGGGTACAGTAACGAAGTTAGACCGAAATGAACGACTCTGTAACTCTATAATAAAGGAAAGATCAAAAGAAGAAGCCTTTCCATGCTATGAAACAAGATCTTATTATTTACATCTACTTTGATTCTTTCAAAAAGGTATGCAAGAAAGACCCGTTCGCCCTTATGTGATTGTTCCAAAGCTTCTGTTCTGCTTATATTTCTGGCATGCTGAACTATTTGATCAGTAGCGCAATTCTGAACTGTTAGATTTGATCCTAGTTAATAGGGAAGTGAGTGAGTTTGAGTCTGACTGTTCTGACTTCTACAGTAGTAAGTTGCCTTAAGGCGGCCTTCTTCCATCCCAATAGGGGAACTGAACTCTCCGGTGAAGGCATGAAAAAGAAGTCAAATCCACTACTCCTTTAGCCGGGTCAAAGATCAGTCCAGATCCGCTCTCCGAAGTCAAACTTATCCTCTTATGCTAGGTCTGTCTGTTCGGGACCCTTCGAGCAGGGCAGTTCATGAGCAGCTATCTCCGACCGATCTTCTTTTGCTCTGCTTGCTGCTCTTATTCTTCCTACGACCGATCTTCTTTTGCTCTGCTTGCTGCTCTTATTCTTCCTTCCTAAAACCTATATAAAAGCCAAGGCTTCTCAAAGGTTAGTACAGAAAAGGTAGGGGAGGGCCTCTCTTGATGGACTCCATCTCTATCATCTTTCCACTTCAGTTTCAAGGAAGCAAGAGAGTAGACAAATGAAGTCAATCAAATAATAGTCAAGTAAAGACCGAATAGTGGAAGTTGCCCCAGATGGAGTGAGAGTCCTTTCCTTGAGACAACACCGCTACGTAGGCATTCTCTTCGACTTCTAGAACTCTACATGCATCTTTCGCCTTCTGTGTAAGATGATGATGGCACAGCGGATTCTTTTGTAACTGTTGATTAATCGATTGCTGCTTTATATGCTCCATATTCCTAACCAGCTCTCTAAACTCTAACTCATTACTAGGAATATGACCAAATGCTATACACTATGCTAGATTCAATTCCATTCAAAAGGTTCACTCGGTATTCAAGTCTCACTGGCAATTCCGCATATCCAGCCAGATCCTACTCCATCCTATGATCCATATCTTGAAACTGCTGATGCTTCTAATTACCGGTATTTCTATACGTTTCAACTAAATAAGGATATCTTCGAACAAAAAGAAAGATCTGAGTTTTATAGGCAATAGGCACCCACCCACCCAGGGTAAAGTGAAGTAAGCTAACGCACCTCGAGCTACAAACTCATATGAATGACAAAGAACACAAAGAACTAGGGCAGGACAAGAAGTTGACCTTGATTATGTTTATTATGACCCAACAGCGAATCACCTCTATCGACAAGGAACGGAAGCGGAACAATCACCTTAACTCTCTAACACACTTGTTTCTTGCGCCAATGGAGCTCCCCCTGCTCTTGCTTCCACTGATGACTAATAGCCAGTACAATACTCTCTTATGCCCCAAACTAGACTTAATCACTTGCTTCAAAGCCTTTCATTTCATCTCTCTCACCCGCCTAAGGAATATGACCCTTTTTTTGAATGCTATGTGGTGTGGAAAACCAGAATCTTCATTGTGAAATTGCATCAACCCCGGCCAGGCCACTGCTTCTAGGCTCAAATATGTAACTGGTCGATCTTTTCCAGGGATGGAAGGTAGGGAGTGACAGTAAGGCTTAGAGACAGGGCTGTTAGAATAGAGGGCCAAGCTACTGCTACAAACGGCCCTTTAGCGCTTTCACTCACATATTCTATCATACCTCTGGATGCGCTAGCAAGGACTTGCTCATAACTCTACGGACTCGAGTTGCTGGTTCCCTTTTGCCGACCTCGACTCGACTTGACTTTAAGTTGAAGCTTACCTCCGCCCTTACCTTTCTTGCACTGAGGATCTGATTGCCCCAACGACTACTTATACTAGAATACTAATACGAGACTCCGCGACTTATACAGTCTACTTTTACTGTCCGATATCACTACTTATATACAACTCCTGTCCTGACGCGCAACTACGTTAGGCCAAAAGGAATGTTTTTCACTAGGATATGTTTCATTATTGACTACCCTTGAAAGGTTCTCTATAGGCTATAGGCGCCATACTCTACCTTTTACTACTAGCTTTACACAGTAATTAATAGAGTGGAGTTACCGCAGTCTTGTTCACGATACTACAATCCAGAGTTTAGGAAGATGTATTCTTCTGTATAAGATGTATTCTTCTGAAAGAATTCAAACAATGTTCCTACTAGCTTCAAAGAGAACCTTAACTCGGGGGGGATTCCACTCGAACAAGAACTGGACAAGCTACTACCCCACTGAAAGATCCCTCTCCTATTGATTCTAGAGTCGATGTCTACTTTCCTGGCACGCTTTCAGCACCTTTCTTCTTTATCCTTTCCTGGCACTTGACTCTTCGGTGTTTGTACTTCTTCTCCGGCTCCATCTTATGCTGTAACGTCACTGGAATGGATAACCTCGACTTTCTTTAGGTGCACCTTACTCCTTTCTGAAGGAAGCTAACTTGTGGAGTGAGACCAGACCGATCTTCTCGGATCAGAAGCCTGCCTACCCAACTGAGGAGCTCCTAAGCACTACTCAGTGGAGTCATTTCTTTGCCCTTTCTTTTACTGTAGCATTACCAACTAACCTTTAATATCATCCCTAAGTCTAGGATTCCTACATCTATCATCTATCATTAGAATATGGATTCCGCGGCATCCATCATCCATCTTTTGTTTAGAATCTGTACGTGCTTGCAATGCAATCGTAACTTATACCTGATGGTAAGCTTGATGCCTCTTCCTTTGTCTATATCTTAGACCTTGTGCCCGAAGACTGATTTCGATTTCTCCCTGTCTTGATAGATGGATATTATCGGCTATACCGAATTGGATCTCAAAGCAATGGAAGAGGTTCGTTTTTCCTTCCTATGGATGGGTAACCCGTCAGTATATCTTATTTCTTCTCGAAAATGACCGCGAGAAGGAACTAGACACGACTACAATCATCTATAGTTTGGTCTCTGAAAGAAAGACTCATATTGGTGTAACGAAGATGGAAAAAACTGCCCTATCAATAGAACTCTTGACTTTATTTAGGTAGGAAAGAGAGAAGAAGAGAAACTGTTGACTACCCGTTTATTTAGGTAGGAAAGAGAGAAGAAGAGAAGAGGCACTGTTGACTACCCTGAGTGGTAACCGACACTTAAGGGAGAGGGGCGATGTCATTAAGGAGCTAGAGTTCAAGCAGTGGAAACGGGAAGAAAAGAATGCAATACTGCTATATAACACATAACTGCCAATAACTTACGAAAAAGAACTTAGATAGGCGGTAAGCACAGAGATAATACCACATGAAGGTACTGGTTCGGCGTCGGGTAGCGAGTAAGAGCTAGAAAGGTAAATGGAATATAATGTTAGATGTGTGTGATTAGTCATAAGCTGAGGAAAGAGTAGAGCAGTAAAGGCGTAGCGGTGTCATTATAGCTTTTAAGAGGTGTAATTATGGCTTTTGATTAATAAGTATCGGTGCTTGTTTGAAGCATATCTTTCCTATGCCAAGTTTGCTATTACTCTGGTTTGGTTGGTCACTATACGGATGCCTTTCCTTGCTTGACCTATTCCGATAGTAACGTATTGGGTTCGGGTAAGTGAAGAGCCGAAATAAGAAACATATATCTATCAAATTTTGGATAGTATCCATAATGCGAGTAGATTGGGTTCAGGTAAAGGTTCGGTTAAGTGAAGAGCGAGAATAAGAAGAACATATGTATAGGGTCATAAGCTAGAGAGTATGGAGTCAGGTTAGCTTTCTTTGGAGTCAGAGTAGCGTGAAAGAATATCATCTCGCGTTCGAAGTTCCCGAAACGAAAACTAGCTGCTGCAAAGTGAGATGGAAGGTAAAGGCTTTCCGGAGTTATGCTAGCTCGGTCTATAAGCCGTCTGCAAGCGCACTGTTTAGTCCTTTGGTCCCGATCTTATATGAGTTGTAGGTTAGGTGATTGAAATAGTATGAATGAACTGCTTTAGTTGGCTAGCTCGGCGCACTCTAGTCAATAAGAAAGAGAAACAACTATTTGTGGCTTCCTGTAGTATTGGGTGCCGACATAATATGGAGTGGATTAAGGTACGTACCTGTTGTAAAGATGACAATAGAATCTAATAGCCGTGGATACATATATTGATTGATTATATATTGATTCTTTCCATTTTCATACATCTATAATGTAACCTAACCTTAACGGATTGGGTGAAGTAGTCGATCACGGCTTTGTTGAGCTATAGTGGTAAGTCTAGAAGTGTAGTAAGAGATCGAATATACATACCTTTTCTTTCTCTTACCTTTCCTTTATACTTAACCTTAGCATTCTCAAGGAGCTGAAAGCCTTCTATTCTCTGAACTTTGAGCTACAGCGGTCAGGCCATAATCTAAGTGAGGGCAATCAGGCCATCCAATTCCATAACCCTCACTGACACTTCACTTTGATGCTTGGACCACATAAGGGGGGAAAGGAAAGGCCGAAGAAGCTTGAACATTAACAACTGATTGAAATACCTGACAAGAGACTTATAAAGCATTAACCGAGCAGTAGGGCGAGTTGTTGTAAAGTTCATAAGGAATCAAGATGATATGAAAGACTCTATAACCCAGGAAAAGAAAATAGCTATCCACCATATAGAAGAAAAATGAGTAAAAACACTGCGTTGCTTCGCTTCCTAAATATATATAGGACTGATTGAAGGAGATGCTATATTCATAATCATTTATGCATTCGGGTCGGGATGCGGTGCGCTAACGCGGACTTTCGGGCAATTGGAATTGATTACGCTTTGCTTGACTTTCCGCTTTCGAGGTGCTAATGTTAGTTCTAGTTTTCGGCATTAGTGAGTTCTTGTTAGAGTATCGGCAGCCTCAACCTCTACCTCTACATTAACTAAGGGACATAGGCATAGGCACCGTTATCTATACGTGGATTATGGACTTTACCTTTCTATACTGGTAGATTATTGACTTGACCTTTCTCCTGTACCAGTACTTAAGCAAGAGTTAATAAATGTAAGAAATTCGATAATAGGCGACTCACTCGAGAGGCAAGCAAGCTCATCCAATTCTTCCTTCCTTCGTAGAGGAATAGACGACTCACTCGAGAGGCAAGCAAGCTCATCCAATTCTTCCTTCCTTCGTAGAGGGCATTACTCAATAGGAATAGAAAAGAGCTATACTACATTAATATAGAATTCCGTAAAAACACGACTACTCCTACATAGTAGTGACATCTTCTAAGTAAAAACACTCCTGAAGTAATAAGTGACATATAAGTAATGAAATCATAGTAGTGACATCTTCTAAGTAAAAACACTCCTACATAGTAGTTACATCTTCTATAATTGATTAAAGTAACCTAACTTCCACTTAAACACTATCCGGGATAATAAAGGGAATGCAACTTTGAGTAGTAGGCCCCAGGTAAAGGTAGTGAGTTTAGTTAGGAGCTCCCTCTATCCTCGGTTATAGCGTACAGAACAAGCCAGTTAGTGAGGGCTGTTATGCCAAAAAAGTGTGTATTGGGCTTTTCCGTACAGGAGACAAGATGCGAATCCTAAGCTATAAGGATGAAATGAACTAAGAAAAGGCCTATTGATACTAGCACTAGTTGAACAGGCTCCCAGGAAAATAAGGGAAAAGTCATCCATCATACTATATCTTAGCAATAGCACTCCAAGAAGCTCGGTCAGGGAGAGAACGAATAGAATGCTAATATAAGCCAGACGCACTTCAATAGGATAAGCTTAGCTTCTCTTTTACAATTTCTCGCAGGAAGAACAACTTCCACTATATGACTGGCAACTTCCACAGGACTGACATCGGAATAGCACTTTATCTGATCTAAGAGTCCTGGTCAAGACTATCGGTGATCTAAGAGTCCTGGTCAATCAATCAAGACTATCGGATCTTCCATATTCAATATGGTGATTAGCACACACACTGGTAATGAGAAATATGGTGATTAGCACACAGGGTAAGGAGAGAAGGAATTTATTTAAGGGCAACACAAACTTAGGAAGGCATTCCAATTCTTTTAAAAGGCTTGATTTCCGTAGATGTGATAGGAAAAAGGAATATATTAACAACATTGGTTTAGAGAAAGACAGCTGGGCTTAATTCAGACCTCCTTAAAGGGTTTAGCACACGAAATGCAGGAGAGAGGTCAGAGAACTTGTTTCTTTCATAGAAGCAGGACTTCTGACTCTAGCTGGCTTAGAGACCCGCACTCGAAGGAAGGAGCTGAAAGCCTTTACAAAGTTCTATCATTGGTGCTCGATTCTATAGATATTCCATTCTTTTCTGTGATGCGCAATACAAGAGAGAACAAGCAACAGGTAGATTACAATCTTAAAGCAAGGGCGGAAGCAACTGAACAAGGCCTTATACCTTCCGTAAAGTAAAAGAATATGATATCTGGCACCACAGCCTTATACCCTATAGTAATTCGCGTGAGTGAGCGAGTTTCGTTAGCGCTTAATTATACGTTGTTTGTTCCGCACACGATAGGCTTAGTCTCGAGGTGCCAACACGGATTAAAGTAGACAACAAATTCTTAAGTAGCACCAACCGTAATCGAACCTGCTTTGCTTGCTCCATCTGTAGCGAAATAACTGACAAGCCGACAAGCTACTACTACAAAGAAAGGAAAAGAGAGGCCAAAACTATAAGTGCTCGATAAGCAACGGGCAAGCAGTTGACTAAACCCCGGGGAGAGAATCGATGCAGTACAGAAGGAACAGGCTCAATTCGGAGGTCAGCAGCAATTCAAGCAGGGTTTAGGTCTAGGTCGGGTAAGGGTCCGGGTCAGAATCAAGTAATTAGATAAGAAGAGGTGTTGCCCCTGTAATTAGATAAGAAGAGGTGTTGCCCCTGTATAGAAGTATTTTGATCATTAGAGAATAAGAAGTTCACTTTAGCGGGTAAGTCCCAAACCAAGACGAGTTGGTCAGCAACAGGATCAGAATTTCTCTATATGCGATATATGCGTACCCTACTATCAAATCTCAGAATAAGGGCAAGGCTCGCCCCTTTAACTATATGCCACCTAAAAGGAGGTTCTACCCTCTTTCTACCTTGACTGAGACTTCTTTTCTTTTCCCCAAAAGTCTATTTGTTTGTATTGAATTCCAAATCAGTAACATCGTCGTCGCCTCCTTTCTTTGCCCTCCGGTCCACTCATTGCGGTCAAGGAAAAAAAGAAAGAACCCAACACACACTGCTAAAAAAGAGACAGTTGGCATAGATCGAATTACGGAATCGTAGTCTACTGTGAGGATCAAAAAGCAAGTAATAAGTGACTTCGGATTCCTTTTTCGGATTGGATTTGGCCTATTACCCTTAGGGCGTTCATTACCTTTTGGATTCGTCTTCTGCCTGAAATGACACTAAGAAGAAATAGTTGCCCCCACTAGTGGAAAGGACGAGAAAAGCGAACTCCTAGCTACTATATAGGTCAGAAGTGAGCGAAAGTCCAATTCTTTCTGTAGTAAATAGCAATAAATAACCAAAAGAGTAAACGCAGATAAATAGCACCTAACAAGCTGGTCTGACCTGGCAGTCCTCTGTGCTATAACCTTGCGGTGATAGGGAGATCCGAGGTAGCCCAGTCTTAGTGAGGTAAATGGGCACAGATAACTCCTTAGGACAGGATGGTTTCTCAACAGCATAATAAAGCATGAGACAGCCAAAGCTTGATCATAGTAAAGAGCTCGGGTCCAGTCCACCCCATCATTAGAAGAGAATGTAAAGCCACTGAACTCGATTTATGACTTGAGAGGCGAAAGGAGGATGGCGACCCTCATGTCTTGGAAGAGTTTGCTAACAGGAAGGGTAAAGGCAGACCTCGTCCTACTTTCACTCTACTCTTTCTTTCAATGGTAGCTCGATTGCAGCTAAATTGCTCCGTGTTTTCTTTTATCCGTTTTCTTTTCTCCTGATCTCTTTGTTCTGTGATCTACTGGATCCCCCTTTTTGTGGCAGCTAGTTCAATGGTTGCTAAGCAGGACTAATGGTATTCTCTCCTAACGAATTGACCCTTCACTACGCCCTTGAGTTTCGCTACCAGTAGCCTCTGAGCCCTGCCTGTTTCAATTGGACTTGATTTCGATGGTCGGAGTCCTAAAGATATCTAGTCGGAGAGAGACTAACGTCTCTCCTTGGTTAATATTGAGAGTTGGAGTGCCTTTTCACTTGAACAGGGGTTTCTTTTTTCTAGTGCCATTGTAATTGAACGGGACCTAACACTTGATTACGGGGCATCCCACACTTCCACTCCAAAAGGACCTATTGGAGACCTAGCATACAAGGAAATCAGGATGCAGAATCGAAGTAAGTTTGGTGCCTTTACTAAGCAAGTAGTTTACACGCTTATTAGTACTGACAGTGAGCCGCCCTATTCTTGATAGAACAGCTAGTTCGGTTAGCCTTATTCCATATTAATAGAACATGCTAGCAATGGTCTAACTCGTATACTAGTTCTACCCTTTCCTTTAGACCGGCTATCTCTGCTGTAAAACTGGTTTGATAAAAGGCACGCACTATAGGAGAACCCGGTTTGTGTGAGGAGTTTAGGCGTTAATAGAAATTACTGTAGATTGATCCTATATCCCGGACCATTCCATTTACCCTATTACTGTAGATTGATCCTATATCCCAGACCATTCCTGTTACCCTAGTCTAATTCGTCATCTCAAACGGCTAGGACACATTCCACCTCTTTCACGTACCAGATGTTTCAGACAAGAATTCTGCCTTTCCGTTTTATTGTTACTGATTTCCTGTTTTCATTAAGTCTTTGATTCCAGAGCTCAAGTCATACGATAGGAGGAAAAAAGCGGTAGATTCCAATTGAGTGAGACCGAGCTATAGTAATACCTGTTGCGAGCTACCCGGGGATAGGAGCGGCGGAGCTTCTATAGTCTGGAGTGGAAATTGGTTAAGGTGCCTTTAGCTTCTTATTGGATCATAAAACTTCTGTTCTTAAGTGAAGATAAGGATCGATCAGTATATAGATCTAGATCCGTGCTGTCATATGGTATATACCTACCTTTTCTCTGCTTTCATCATCATATGAAGAGGGCAACGAAATGGATCACGATCGATAGGCGGTTTCTCGGTCAATGAAATAATGAAAGAAGATTGGCGGACTGGTACGAGAAATCAATGAAATCCAATTATGAATCTCTCTTCTAAGCCATGGAAAGTCAAAGTAGAACCTCCGCGAGGACGGGATTCCATATTCTGAGTTTAGTGGGAAGAATCCGCTTGCTTACTCGGGATCGAATCCAAAATCAAGCGAAAGTGAAAGCTAGAAAAGGTACTTTCTAAAGAGACAACCAAAGCTTCAATATGATCCAAACTCCTCGCTTGCTTTAGATGGGTAAGTCTTTCCCGCGTGGGATAAGGGTTATAACTTCTAATAAAGAGGTAATTGAGCCAATGCTCATAAAAAGTAGTGTGTTTTATAGGCCCAGTTCCGTAGCGAATGCAAAGGAATGATTTCCCAGCCTCGGAAAAAGAGGAAGTAAACTACTAGAAACGAAAGAACACAACACTCGAGATTAAAGTCAGAAAGAAAAAGTATTCTCCCCAAGCGAGCGAAGTATCCGCAAGTGAAAGGACAGCGACGGGCTCAGAAAAACGAACTAACCTGTTATTATGCTTTCATGGCTGTGGGCACTATAAGCGCTGGATAGGGGTCCATTGGAGGAATATACTATTAGTAAGCTAGGTCTCCGTTTCATAGTGAGTCTCTGTTCTAATCTCTATCTTCTAGGAACAATGAACACTAACTTCAACAAGCCATAAATTCCGTGAAAAAGTGCACAAATGTAGTAGTTCAGCTCAAGTCTCCTCTTATTACATATCTCCTCTCTCCGAGGCCTTGAATTCTTTTCCAATAGGGTTGGTCCGGTTCTAAGGTTCTACTCGTGGACTCTTATGCTTGGCACGGGACTGTTGATTCAATCGGGTCTTCGCTCCTTTTTTCGTCCACCTTTTCGGCTTATGCCTATGGGTTTGTTTCGAAAGCTAGAGTGATTTCGTATAGCTCAGAAGGCAACAAAGCGGATCCTGACTAATAGTTGAGTCCCTGTCCATGGCAGATCCACTTCCAATCTCAGTCAAAGTGGTTTCGGTCGGTGAGAAAAAAGAAACCAATATTCTGTCGTAGTTACGAATAAGCATAAGAAAGTATCATTCGTAAGGTAAAAGGAAAGTAAAGATTCCTAGAAGGTAATGTAGGGAGTACTAACTGTAGGCTTCGGTCGGGTTCTATTTCATCCTCCGCCTGTGAAGCAAATCCACTTCTTTTCTCAGGACTTATCGGTGCCGACAAACTAAATGCTTTAGAACAATAGCAATGAAAATCCAATCAAACCAAAGAGGTTAACTTAAACTAATGCTGCATACTGAATGAAGTAAGGATTTGCTGGAACTGGATTGACTACATTTGATGACCACGATGAAGATAGGATGGGACTGACCTTGATTAGAAAAAGTGTATAACTGGGTTGAAAAAGCAAGTTGTTAGTTTCATTAAAGAAAGGAAGCAGAGCTACTAATACATACTCAGAAAGCGTATCGGTATCAAAGAGAAAGCAACTCTTTTGCAATGGAGCTAGCATTGAACTCATAAAGACGAAGATAGAATAGCCCTACCATAGACATATCATTGCTAATAAAGTCAGAGTAAGCTATAGGCGTTAACCTTTTCTTTGACATTGTCTTTAGAGATAAGAAAGCTAAATAGAGCGGACCAAGAGAAAGGTCTTTAGAGATAAGAAAGCTAAATAGAGCGGACCAAGAGAAAGAGAGTGGCGGCAAGACGAATCGCTTAATCGTTTAGTGCCCCTATAGGCCTTCTTATACTAATTAGGTAAGTAAGGCTACTGATTAGCAAGATGAGCAGGGAAAAGCGAAGTCACTAACTAGTCTGAATGAGCTTGTAAGGATCCCATGCCTTGATCAATACTCCAGCGCAATGACTTTCCTGCTTGGATTCTCCTCCTACTGGAGAAATATCATATCACACACACACATGAAGGGGAGGGCAAGAGCTTTATTACCTTTCCCGTAACCTGACTAATGAGCTTAAGGATCAAGGGCTTGGCTTCTCTCTCTATCTTTCGAGCCGTAGTTTGCTTTGAGCGGAGCCTATCTTTGGGCTTGGCTTCTCTCTCTATCTTTCGAGCCGTAGTTTGCTTTGAGCGGAGCCTATCTTTCTTGATTGATTGGATTTCTTTTCTCGAGGAGTTTAGGGATGAAACCAATAGGGGCTTTTCCGGGGATGGGAGTCTGGAATATTCGGATTGAACCTCTTCAACTCTAAAGAGGAGGGTCCAATCAAGATTGACATTGAGAAAGCCTTCGATTCAGATTCCATTCTTTTGGTCGGACACGAGTGTGCGGTGAATTGTTACGATGTATGCCTCCTTATATAGAAGCTGCTCATAAGTTACTGCTTGAGTTTGCTAGCCCGGTGAACTAATTCAGACAGCCCTTCGATCGGTGAGAGCCAGTTCTCCTCCATATAACTCATTTAGTAGAAATAGCATAGTAGTGCAACATATGATATAAGTAAAGTCAAGTAACCGAACTCTAAAGTGGAAGAAAAGAATAGTAGGTGACATATGATGTTTCAGAAAAGAATAGTAGGTGACATATGATATCAGAAATGAAGAAACCTATCCTATCCTATAACTTAATCCAACCATTAGCTTTTTGATCTGATAGAGATGCTTCTCTTTCTGCGGATGCTTATCAAAGCGCTTCTAGTTTGTCTTTGTAGCCCTAAAGCTTTCGTTCGCTATCTATGTCTTTGCTTTTGAATAGACCCACGGAGCGCTAAGGCGAAAGTGAAGTAGCAAGTAGAGTTTCCATAAAACAGTCTAAACTCTGCTTCTTGAAACTAGTGTATTGGGTGCGGGTCAATAATCTATTCCATAACTACAACTATTGGTCATGAAACAAAGTAAGGTGGGAAAGAATATGAGTAATACTCCCATCCCAGGCCTATGTTCTTAGGCGTCAATGCATTCTAAGAAAAGTTTCTGGGTTTAGATTAGCTGTATTGGGTGCCGATCAATCTCATTCTTATTGGGTCCCCACCCGGTAAATAATATATTCTATTACTAATCCCCGGTAAATAATCTATTCTATTACTAATCCAATAATCTATTACTAATCTATAGTAGGGCCGATATTCTAACAACACCTTAATTAGAATGTAAAGATGGAATTCGAATGTACAGATGATAGAATTTAGGGGAAATATGAGATAATAGAGATGAATATACCACTGCAAACTCCAAAGTCATAGAGATGAATATAACACTGCGAACTCTAAAGAGAAATTGAACACTGCTATAACTCTAAAGAGAAATTGAACACTGCTATAACTCTAAAGAAACTCAATCCAAAAAGCATAAGCGTATCATTGACTAAGATGACGAAAGAGAGAAGGAAGCAAATATCATGACCTATTGATTTGTCCCCAGGACTAGACCTAAGTATCTTATTAATTATCTGTCGCTACACTGTTCCCAAGGACTAGCGGAATCGAAATAGCGATATTCTTGGGTCATCTCAATGGGTTCAGAAACCACACGTTTCTCTGGATCATCATAGCGTACTTCCACATATCCACTCAGAGGAAAGTCTTTTCGTAAAGGATGCCCCTCGAAACCATGATCTGTTGATATACGGCGTAAATCCGGATGATTGATGGAAGAAACACCAGACATATCCCATACTTCTCGCTCCCACCAGCCGGCTGATGGAAATAGACTGACTACCGTAGATATTCGTGTGACTTCGTCTGCACTTGTTTGTACACAAATGCGTGAGTTATACCGAGTACTCAGTAAATTATGGACAACTTCAAATCTGTGTTTTCGAGAGGGATGATCAACTCCACAAATATCGATCGAAACTTGAACCCTAGTATAGGTATGCCATTTCAGAAAGCACAACAATGGAAATAGAGAATCAGTATTGGTTAAAGATCTATTCCCATGTGATGATCTTTGAATTTGATTTACCCATTTCTTGGGGAGGATATACCAACAATATTGCAAAATGAATTGGTTATCCATAATTCTATAAAATCAGATATATCATTTCTTTTTGTTCCGCTTCTGGCTCTCTAAATTCATAAAGACTTGTAGGAAATCACTGGTTGGGTTGGTCCGACCAAGAAAGGCATGGGAGTAGAGAGCTTGCGCCGATTAAAGTCATGACTGGCTACCCGATCCCTCACTGCACACTATCTATCCGAAACAAACGAAAAAGAAAGAGCATACCCTGCTAGCAAACAAACTGAGGCTGAGGCATAAAAGCGGTAGTGCGCCCACCAAACTACAGCATCAAAGGAAGAAGCTTAAAGATAAGCTAGCTCCCATCAAAGAAGAACTGCCAGCGTGTAACGCCTTGTAGTGAAGATTTGATGCTGGCTCAGGATCACGTTCATTCGGCTGGCCTGGATTCGATTCAACCCCAGCGTAGTGAGATAGGTAAATGGGGTTTCTTTCTAATAAAGAGAACAAGCTGCTTTGTCGAATGTTAATCAAGCTGCTTTGTCGAATGTTAATAAAGAGAACAAGCTGCTTTGTCGAATGTATAGCGTTAGTCATTGCAACTCCCCGCCCGCCAGCGAGTGTGAACACAAGCATACCTTCACAGTACCATGGAACGGAGCTACCTTCTGGAACTCTCCTTAAAGGAGCTACCTTCTGGAACTCTCCTTATAATACAATACGACACCATACCAATTATATGGGAGAGCCGTATACGAGTACCACCATAAAGTTGGACTGTATACCATGTGCACTTAAGGTTAATAGAATAGCGTATCTATCCATCCTTGCTTTATACGATTAGCCTTACCCGTTAAGATGTAGGCCTAACCTGGTCGAGTAGATTACTAACTGTCTTTATTAGGCTGCGGGGGTACTACGAGCTTGTTAAAGGCTTTATGGACTTCCTATGCTATGATGAGTTATTCTAGTTTAGAGTTTCGAGTGAGTTGACTTTATTCTGTTAGTTTACCTTATACCTTATGTCTATTTGAAAAGTTGATGTGCACTAGATTCAATGTCACAAGCAAAGGCTTTAGAAAGGAAAGGTGCGCGCGCAGTCCTGCCCTACTAAAGGGATTAGTTTCTACTGATCTGTACAGTCGGGTGGGATTTGTTCTCCATCTCCTTATGGGAGAAAAGCGATCTGCTCTACTCGCGACCTCGTATCAACTTCAATCGATCACATAGGGTCGGCCGTAACTATTCAAACCTTGAATGGGCATGGCGTTACATAGAACCAGTGTAAGCCTTCTTAGCATCTGATCGACAGATATTCCCTACCTTTTGGTACTTACGATTCTTCTAGTTTTCCTTTCATGGTCTCTTTCTATCAAACTATCACTGACCTTGACTCTGTTTATCCAAAGTCCGCTCTTTTCCTTCACTCCCTTCTTGTGAGATTCGAGTTTACGGTTATTGTCAAATCCCCTTGATCGGATGGATGAGTGTCTGGGCTAAGCTAATAAAGACGCATTGATGAAACCATTTGATTGGAACCGGGTCGTCGGAAGGTAGTGGCGGACTGTGAGGAATCCCCATAATGAAGAATAATAAATGAAAGAAAATAGTAGTGACATAAAATAGATAAGCAAAAGACAAACTCACTTCTGAAAGTGCAATATTATATCATTTAGCCACGACATTTGCACCCTTACGGCCGGCCCCGTTCTGTTCTCTCCTGCATTATCCTATTGGTTGGTCTTTCGGAAGAGAATGCCCGGAGCCCCAACTATTCAAAGAATTGACGAGATAAAGGAGGGCCAAGGTACCTCTAAGCCCCGCCAAGCTACTGGGCAAGTCGACAAGCTACTACTACTCTAAATTAGGAACTGTTGCTCTACTCCGGATATTGATACAGCATCTCTAAGCCAAGACCATAACTCCCCTATCCCTTTCTTTGCACTTCAATCATATGTTCTTGTTTTCTTACTTGACCACATAGGCGAGAATCCCTTTGAATATTAATCTAGATGTGCAATATGTGTACCCTATGATGAAATTCCATATATGAGCTATATATGTGCTGGATAGGGGTAACCGACCGAGTATGCCCCTTCCACACCATTCTTCAATTCCATGGTCGAAGGATTTCCCCCAGTGCTTGATTTTCGTTTTGTGGTAAGTGTAGTTTAGTTCGGGGCATAATAAACGGAACTGGCCTTTGCTTTGAAGCGGTAAGTCAAGTAGACAGTTACAACAGAATCAGCTAGATCAGGACAGGATCCGTATTTGCAAGAGGGCGAGAGAGGTTAAGGTTAAAGCGCTTGTCAGGTAAGCATCAGAATGACCTGTTCCTGTTCTTATTTCATCCTAATCGACGGGTGGAGAAGAGAATCAAGAGGTAGTTCAGTTCAGATGTAGCTCCGCACAACAGCTTTCGAAAAAAGGGCAACGGCTATAGCACCTTATTCTTATTGGAGTGTTCGGGTGCTAGTCTAGTTCCCCTGCTTGTTGAGTCAGGAGTTTTTGCATAAGAATAGCTAGTTCCAGTTCGAGGTGTTATCGATTCTTTAAGTATAGTTTCAGTTTGAAAGATCTGATGCCAATGCCTAATAGAATCCGTAAGAAAGAATATATATATATGAGTACTATTACTTGACTATAGGAATCAAAACCATAATTATTGCTTCCAAAGCTGTTACTTGTCGAGTTCCACTCCACTCCTTCTTGCGTAACTCCCGTAAGCACTTAGTCTTGCTAAATATGTTGCTTATTTCTCAGTTTCTATTCTTTCTGGCCATTCAATTCCATCCCTATAACTTGGGTGAAACGATAGGAAATCCTACTGATAGCCTTGACTTGGAGAATGTCCTTCCTCTCAGCGCGTGAGGAGTTCTTTGTTTCAAGTTCGAGTGTCTAAGTAATCCGGTTTTTGTTTCAGGAGCTGTTTCAGTTCTTGTTGAATATGGGCCCCCTGAGAGAAGAATCCG
>NW_027021307.1:40017-65276 GCF_036884655.1 Musa acuminata AAA Group | reverse complement strand
TTATGGAGTTATTGTGAAATATCCTGTTTCAATAGATTCCCACAAAAGAGGAGTTGAACCTAGCCTAGGATAAAAAACCTGACTCATCATAGGAGCTTGGTCTGTCTTACTTCACCGTCGAGAAAGAGGACTGAACGTCATCTGCAATCGGAAAGTTCCCTTGAAATCTTGTTCGGGAAAGTACCGGTCGAGTTGACTCGGATCAAGACTCAGTGAGAGTTAAGGTAGGGTCGGCAAGTTCCTGTTCTTTTGTTGTCTTAGATAAATAATAAGCAGTGTTGTAGACATATGATAGAAAATAAATAGTGGTGCACTACTGATAGATGAGAAAGTCACAAAACACCCTTATTTAGCGCATTGTACTGAAGTAGAGTATCTTAAACCTACCTCTTTCTTTGGTTACCCCCTGAGAGTAGTTGTAGTTCCAATTCCATGTCAATTCTTAAAGCATAACTCGCTAACGGAGCTAAACTGTCACAAGCAAAGGCGCTAATTAAGCACTTGTGTTTAGTCTCTATGGGGGCGAGTTGAGTCGACCAGATCTTATGAGTCTTCTCTTTGTTTGTGCCCGAGTTTCATTCTCACTTTGGAGTTTCATGCACTATTGGAGTACCCGGAGCCTAATTCTTCTACTTGGCCTAACAGAACTCTGAATGGAAAATAATAGAAAGTATTCTGGTTCATCATCGCTTCCTTGATTCAAAAGACCGTTCTAAAGTTAGTACTCGTTGAATTGCTCATAACAGGAGCCCTACGTTATAACCAGTCATTACAATTCCAGTTTTCGGGAGTCAGCGTAGGTCAATATAGAATAAGAAGCCCAGTCGTAAGCGGTAAGCGAAAGTCTTGTTTACTTTTTGAATGCTTTGGCACAACGTAAGAAGAAGTTTCAAGAAGCAAGTTGAGTCTGGTAATATTACTTACTTATATACTTGGGCAGGAAGGAGGAAATTCTGGATTCGTTTTGTTGGCTTTAGATCTACTGCGGAAGCTAATGCTGTTCGAGTTTAAGTTGAAATTGGTTCCGCAAGCAAAGTGTGAGTTTCATCGACAAGAGAATAAGGTGTTGTTTTGTCTCCGAGAGAAGATGAAAGATCATAAGATGGATCTGATAAAGCGCATAGAAGAATCCGCTGTTAGTTATCAGGTTAAGGTCTCCTGTTAGCTATCCTGTTAGGTATCCTGTGTATTCAGTTGTTGATAGATAAGGGTTTGTACTTGTTCACTCCAAAGCTTGAAAGTCAGTAGCGCTTGTTAGCTGCAATTCCATTCAATTCCTTCCGCTTTAAGGCAATAAGAGAGTACCTTAGATATAGATTGAAGGCTATAAGATAAGTACCATGGATATAGGGTTCGGCAATCAAGTAACTTCACTGACAACTATGCCTACATGAAAATATGCCTCTATTCAAACAAGTAGTAGAGTTCAAGAAGCCCTTGTATGCCTTATTAGCTGACTTTACCGGGCACGTGAAGCTTATTGTAGCAGGGTGCTTCAAGAGGATAGGTTCGGGCAAGTTCCATGACAGTTTTCTAAAGTATTGTTCGGCTAAATCCAAGTGTGTTAGTTAGTTTCTAGGTCCAAGTTATTCATTCTTTGCATCAGTTCCGTGAGCTGCTCGCAACAAGTCAAGTTTTAGTATAGGCTAACGGTAAGTTGGAGCTAAAAGGATTCCTGGTTAACTCGCTTGTTATCAGAGAAAAAAGATCGTCTGCGCTTACGGGAGTTATAAGCAGAAAGTCGAGTTGGGGCGCTAAGCAAGACTCAGTGCTAGGGTGAGTTACAAAAGATGAAGAGATAGAGAAACTAGGAATATAATTACAGTGTCAACATGGAACAAGGGATTCTATTATTATGGAATTACCCCACTTATTTCTTGCGCTTATTAATACTTCAGATATAGGGTGCACGCCTTAATTCTTGTGTATATGTGTTATTGGCGTTAGTTATTGGCGCTAGTGTCTTTCTCTAATCACTTCCATTAGTGGTATTGTACTAGTGGTATTGTACAATACTTAAGCAATAGGAACTGTTATAGAATCATTTATATCCCGGAACCAGCAATAGGAACTGTTATAGAATCATTTATATCCCGGAACCGGCAATAGGCACTGAGTTATAGCTGAACCAGCAATAGGCACACACTGTTATAGAATCATTACTGTCCTTTACTTAAGCAATAGGCACTGACAGAGTGATAGCCGCAATAAGCAAAGTTATAGAATCCATGAATCCTGTCCTTTACTTAAGCAATAGGGACCTAAATAGAAGTGAGAAACACTTGGAATATGAGAGTAACACATCATATTATATAAGTCAAGAAAGTATAGTAATGGAACTCCTGAAGATAGAAGTCAGATTGGAATAGTAGTGCACATCTTCTAAGTAGTCAGAAACTAGTAGTGCACATCCTCCATAACATAAGAAGACATAGTCAGAAACTAGTAGTGCACATCCTCCATAAGAAGAATTGTAAGAACATAACCCTCCTGTCCTGACTAAATGGCAAATAACAACCTTCTCCTTCCGTCATAAATAGAAAAAGAACAACCTTCTCCTTCCGTCCCAACTCAAACAAGCTACTTAAGGAATACGAATGGAGTTAGTTATTGGCTTTCCCTTTGTTGTCGTAAAGATATGTTATTGGCTTGACCGAACAAAACAAGCAAATAGGGAGTTAAGGAGTAGGCCTATGACTCCGGGAGGGTGCGCGAGGCGACTATTTCTTAACGGAAGGTGTGCAGTGCTCGATATCGCCCTGTAGTGCTCCTTTAGATAGTAGCAAGGCATATAATCCAAGTTCTCGTTGGCTTACCTTTCATAGTAGAACAGTTTGCTTCCGTGAAGAATATCTAGTATAAGAACAGTTCTCGTTGGCTTACCTTTCATATATCTAGTAGCTCTGGGTCAGTTAATCGGTTAAGGCGCAAGTCAGTTGCAAGCCGAATGCTATACCTTTCATCGAAGAAATCAAGTCAAAACACAGAACAAGCAACGGGAGCTCGCTCGCAAGAACAAACAACCAGCTAACGGGAGTTTACCAGAACAAACGCAGTGAGAATTGGCAGTTGGAGGCACAAGGCAGAATATATTAAGCAATTTAGTAAGCAGAACACGCAACTAGGGCAATAAGATTCATTTACTATCGTCTAGGGTTTGCAAAGAAAGCAATTATGTATTAGGCTTACTTATCTATAGATTATTATAGATATATCAGCAATGGAGTATCACTCGTAATGGAATAAGCAACGTTTGTGCTAACGTATGCGAAACGAACAGGTGTAGTTAGTTAGTTTGTCGGCGCTAACGCTTACTTCTTACTTTCCGGCTCACTATAGCTGACTTTCCTGGGTGCCAACATCAATCAATTCTTCTAGGGGCAGAAGCTAACAAGTAATGGAATTTCAAGTACTACACAGTATTTGCTAAGTACACAGTATTTGCTAAGGCCCACGGAGCACTAAGTCAATCAGAATCATAAGAATAAGATGCCTCAGCTGTTTCAAGAGAATGCAGCATCAACAGGATAGGAATCAGGGAAGGCGATCCATAAACATAGGCTTACCAGCTTTGTTTTCACAGTCTGCTTGAAGAACATTCGTTCGATCTTCCTCTCACTTTCCTTAGAGTTGGCAGCTTTGAACTGGTCCATGCTCGTGGTGAGCAATGGTCCCAAGGTGCTCTATTGCCCTCTTATATACGGTTCGCGCGATCACCTTCAATTTGATAAGCGGAAGAGGGGTAGTGAGACCTTTTTTAGAGGTTCATAGGCCCTCGGTTACCTACCGTCGAGGAGCTAGATATACAACCTATCGTAGGTCATAGTCTGGAGTTGGGGGCTATGAGGCATATTTTGGCCATGGGCAACTATATCAATCAGAGGCGACTCTCACCAATCAATGATTGGCTCATTAGGGTTCGGATACCTACAGATGTTCCACCAAGATCGTCCTCTTGATCGGTTAGTGGGCGAAGAGTTCTAGCTCCTACTTTAAGTCGTCAACGGACCGATGGCCATTGTTGCTTCTCTTCGAGGCTAGGCAGTACATAATTCTATTACAGGCGGTCGTTCGCGTCAAGTGTTGTTAATTCGGCACTTGCTTATAACATATTTTAGGTTCCCTGGGTGAAATCCGCTAGGTCTAAGGTCAGTTTGACTTTACGGCTGGACAACCTCTCGGCTATCTATCCTCTTTCCCTCTGTTTTTTGCCTTATCATGTTTTGGTTTGGTACTGTGCAGAACAAGTGTACCCAGGCCGATGCTTTGAACAGGTACGGAGTCAAGGATTTCATCAGGTAAAGAATTAGGGGTGGATATATCTTCTCAATAATATCGAATTTCCCGGCAGTGCGGAATTTTCCAATTTCGGGTTCAATCGCTGGAAAAAGATCTGTCTCCGATCTCTATCCGCTCTTTGCTTAACTCGCATCACCCTTTTGGACTAATGGCAGTACATCCAAAACATCCTGTTGTTTCTGTCGGGTTACAACTCTTTCACGGGAGGGCAGTTTACAAGGCTTTGGCTGGATTCTCTCAGTCTAGGCCTGCACACAACGAGTGCATCCTGGTTACCAAGTCGAAGTTGCCTTTCTCCTTTTGGGGGGTTAGCGAGAGGGCTACCGTTGAACCCATATCTCTCAGGCTTTATTATTGATTGATTACTTAGGGAAGGAATCCAAGGATGACTTAGGGAAGGAATCCAAGCTTTTATTGATCCAGCCTTTTATTCGCTTCGGATGTACCCTGAGGATCTATTCCAATTAGTAGTTTCTTGGCTTGAGTAAGAAAGTCACAAACAAGTCAAAGGATAGGAGGGGCTAAACAATTGGATTGATTGATATAATTGGAGTTGTCTCTGCGGTGTTTGGAAAGGGTTATTCTCTATAATGGGTGCGGGGGCGTCTATGAGCGGTGCTCCTTCATCCCCTGATCCGGTCTTTAAGCGTGCAGCGAAACCTCTATATTTCGGCGACGCAACAAACTTTCTTCCTTCACTAGGGGAACTTAGCAAAGCGTTTCCTGGGCACAGGTGATTGCCGGAAAGGCCATTCAACACCTTTCGGATGGTATGTTTTTGTCCACTTCTCCACAATAAATAGAATACAGAGAGCGTCTTAAGATGTTTTACATAAAATAGGAAGATTCATTGGCGGAATGGCGACGGTCATGGACCTTATTACTTGTGGGTAGATTTCTTAGAGTAGCCCCCACCTCTTGATGTAATCTGGACATCCATCGATTAAGACCCTCTGGCTACTACCCAACCCCACTCCATTGTGGTAGACATGGCAAGAGTTCGGGTTCTTTCTTTCTTTCTCTTCCGATTTGCTTCAGAAGAAGAGGCAGTCTATATCTTAACAGATTTCCCCCATCGTCGATAAGAAGATAAAGACAACATTTTGTCCTGGCCTCATTTTCCACCAATGATTTCCAAATGGAATTCTGCTGAGTACAAGTTCCTCGGTTTTGAATATTGGAACCACATTGCTTCTATACTTGACTTGGTAAACCTCTCAGTATGGACAACAGCTCGATTACCTTTGAGCCGGTTTTTGTCCTAATTTGTATCGAAATTGATCCTTCGAAACTGCTAAAGCGGATCGGGAAACCAATGTCAGGAATTTCCCAAGTGTTTCTTTTGACTATCTATGAGAAACTCCCGGCAGTATGCTTCAAGTGTGGGTTGGGTGCATTGGTAATAAACTAACGGATTGCCCTGATAGGAACCCGACGAGAATATCTTGTCTACAATAAGTAAGGATTCCTATGCCGACGCCTGGTGAGAAACCTTTTTCCAATAGAGTTTGGGAAGGCTGATGCGAATTCAAGCACTTATACCTAGTTTTCATCTAGAGAACATCCGGATGATGAAGACTTGGAGGGAGTCTGCACTACCAAATGATCTTAGAGTAACCAAAGCTATTGGTAACATAAGGTTCAAAGCTATGGCATCTACGGACGCGCCGGGCTCGAAAGCTGTCCAATCGAAAAACAAAGCTGTGGAATCATCCCTAGCTGAAGCCTAAAATGAGGTTCGGGAGTCTTTCCTAACCCTACTAGGCATCTTCTTTCCTCTGAATGAATTTGATTAGCTGGAATTGCAGAGGACCTACGAAGGCAGATTGTCAGAGATAGAATTCTGATAATATCCCAAAACGATTGAAATCATCTCTTGTTTGGTTGCAGGAGACTTACTTGTCGGAGGAACAAGCCAGCAACACTATCAAATGCATGGGTCGGCACTGGAAATGTTCTGCTCAATCCGCTTCTGGATCAGTAGGGGGAATTGGTCTTGGTTGGTGGGACTCCACTAAACGCTCAGGTGATTTCGTTCCATACATGCATGGTCATTTCGTTCCATACATCTAATGGTATTAATACCCATCTTTTCATTATTCATAACCATGGCTTCCTTCAATAGCTTATCTAATACTTGTTGCTATTATCTTCTTTCTCTAATACTTGTGCTATGATTTTTCTGATCTAAAGGAAAGGGGATTCTTATGGGCTTATACTTATTTTATTGATGCTCCTTGGTGTGGGCGATTTCCATTGTGTTCTAAATCCGGAAGAGAAACGAGGCGCCTTTTACGGCTAACCATTCTGTTAACACTGGAAGTTCCTTATTTGGTTATTTTACTTGCTGCCGGGTTACATGATCTCGGTTTGAATAGTTAACCATATATAAGAGCTTATGTTATGTTATTTGATAGGTTCTAATAAGAATAGAGAAGTAATGCTACTCGTCTTAACTGCTAATGCTTAGTTGGTAAAATGTGTTTGGGTTTTCTACGGTTTTGCACCCACCTCGTCTTTCTTTGTTCTGATCATTGTCCACTCTCTCTTGCTATTCGCGGATCTCAAAAACCAATAATTAGTAAACCTTATTCTATTTCTTAGTTGGAGGACGGAATATGAATCTGTTTTCAATGGAATTATATGGTTGATATTGGAGCACAGATCAAAACCGCTTTCCGCATGATTTTGTCTTCCAATCATAAAGGCCTGAGATATGTCTTATCCAACTAGAGAACTGTCTTGGTCCCCTTTGGAGGACATCTATTCTAACCTCCTATAAGTCCAAATTAATATATTCGAAAAAGAAGGAGGCCACTACGGGTTTGTCTGATCAGGAGGATAAATAGCTCTTGAGTCTTCATAACCATTGGATTGCTATTACTAGACAGATTCATATTTTCATTAATCGTGGGTGAAGGCCAAAAGGTGAAATGGATTAATGATAGAGATAGAAATACAGCAGCAGATAGTATTCATAAAGCTTTTTCTGTGATTTCTTTGACTTTATTTGATTATTGGCCAGCAAGCAATACTCAGACTTCAAGGACAGGACAGGGGATACTCAGAAACGGATGGATCCTTCCCCTTTCGAGAAGAAAGAAGCTCGCTCGTCTATTTGCTCTTTAGGTTTAGGGAAGAGAGAGCCCACGCTTCATACCAAACTTGAGACTCTACTCGGGAAAGGACAGATAGAGGCATAGGCTCCTCTCATAACTCTAATAAAGGACAGATAGAGGGATTTCCACTTTAGACTCTTCTGGACTCCTAGAATTCAAGATCACTTTCTCCTTGGGAGAGCACTCCTAGAATTCAAGATAGCTTTAGACTCTGGACTCCTAGAATTCAAGATCACTTTCTCCTATCTCCGAAAAGTGCCAATTGCTAACTTTCTATTTTATTGGAATTGGAGAATCCACTATCCAAAAAGAAAGAAGATGAGTTCTCTTCAACTCTCAATAGGGTCTCTGGTCTAGACAGGCGGTGGAAACAGCCAAGCGGAGTTTCTTCTTACAGTGAATAGTCCATTCTTTCCTGCCTTTCACAATAGATGTCCAATGCCTTATTAATACTTATATACTCTTATCAGTTCTTTCCTACCTTTCATTCAATAGATGCCCAATGATCATATTCCTTATTAATACATTTTGTATACTTATATGTGTTTGCTTTATACACTAAATAGTTGGGTCATTCAATAAAAGAGTCTAATGGAAAATGGTAATGAATCTAATATGTATGGTGGTTTTTCAAGAATACACAGTAATCCCAGCAGTGTTAGAGACGTTGAGATCAGAACAAAACGATTGGATTCTCTTGAGCCTATATCGGCCGGCCGGGCAACCCCATATTCCTAAAAAGACTCCCGACCAAAAGATGAACCATTCTTTTGAGAGTTGAGTCCATACTGCCCTTTCTCTTTTTCGTTGGAGCCAACTTTAGTGGAGAGTTTAGTCGCATGTCCGCTCCTCTTTTCTTTCCTAAATGGAATCGGGCTCGACCCCTTTCGCAAGTAACCACTAATGTAGCGCGTCAGCGGGGGGCAATCCGATGGTCTCCTATATAAAGAGAGTGAAAATTAGACTATGTTTTTTGCTACTGTGGGTATACTTAGTGAGTACTTGAAAATGCTCTCGAGTCTTCTGCTTTTTTTGTTCTTTTCTAAATTGATTCATCGGGCTATTCTCTAAGATATGATTAAACCAGAACTGTGAATTCTGCATCTGTATTCCGACCCTACTTCTTTTGTTTGAGCACCCGAAACCAGACTTAAAACAGCTGATTCTCGAGTTGACAACACAGATGACTTGAGAACTGCTTCCTCACAGGATCTAGCTTCTGATCGAGTAGACCTAACTGGCACACAAAGAGATGATACTGAAGGACTTAGGATTTTAGAAGCACCTCTCTCGTCGACAAGGGAAGGAGCTACTGCACCGTGATTAACTCATTCAAAACCGATTGCTACCGGTGGATCTGGCTCCGCGGAATGATCCTTATTCTATAATACATCTTCTGCTGTAACTTGTATACTAGCTTAAAGACAAGAAGGGTTATCGGCATCTTTACCTGCCCCCGAACTCGGATACAAGGGGAAAGCCCGACCCTAACTCTTATAAGTGTGAACTGAACCCCTACCCGACCTCTCTACTGGAAGTTATGAATTGCTATCAAACCCGGGAGTCACAGAATGAACCAAGGGAATGATAGACTCAAACTCGGGAGTGACAGGATGCGACTGGTCGGTGGGAGGATGTAGCTAGTGAGGAGCAGCCTTCAAGCACTAACTCCAAGGCTGATGCGGTGGATGCTCAGACTTCCACTAGTGCTTCCAAGCCTGACACTGGTGGGTAACAGCCTTCAACCAGTAACTCCGAGGCTCTAGCTACTACCTACCAGATTGAAAGCAGTTAATCCAAGACTTAAGCCAGTGCCAACAAGCCTTCACTCAGTTGCCGACCAGTCTTCATATAGTAACTACCAGAACAGAACCGAACCAGTGTATCTCTAAGCCTTAAACCAGTGCCAGCGAACCTGATAGCACTACCATCAAGACTTCACCCCGTGCATCTAAGACTCAAACGGGTGGGAAACAGGCTTCAATCAGTGCATCACAGACCGAAACACAGGGGAGCTAGACTGAACCCGGGAATGGAGCTGGAACTCACTATAAGGGCACAGAATTGAGCTAGGTAGTTTAAGGCTTCAACCACCACCACAGAGAACGGAGCTGCCTAAGATCAGACTGAAACAAGCGCTACTAAGAATGCAACCACTGCTGCTAAGGCTCCAATCGGTGCTAACGGGACTGCAGCTTAGGTGTTACAGACTGATACCGGTGCTGCTCGGAATGGAACGAGTGAGGGATAGAATGGAACAGGGACAGCCAAGCCTGAAAGCAGTACCAACAAGACCGAGTCCTCTGGGGACTAGATCAGAATCAAACTAGTGGCACTAACTACCAGCCTGAAAGCACTAACTCCAAGCCTGAAACCGGTGTATCTGAGACTTCACCCAAGCAGTATGAGAATGCAGCTCGGTAGTTCAAGACTCCAACCAGTGTTTGCTCGGACTCAAACAAGGGCTACTTAGAATGGAGCGGCGGAATCCAAGGTTTAACAAAGGGAGTGACAGGCTCTAGCTACTAACTACAGGACTAAGACAACTGCTAGCAAGGCTGAAACCCCAGCTACTGAGACCTAAACCAGTGCATCTAAGAGTGTAGCTAGCCGGTGTAAGGCTTAACTCACTGCTTCCAAGACTGATACCACTGCTACTGGGACTACAACTGCTACTATAAAGCCTGATACTGGTGCTGGGCAGAATGGAGCTAAGTAGTTACAGGCTATCCGGTCCTAGTTACAGGCTATAACCCGTGAATCCAAGGCTTAAACAACTAACTACTAGACTTCAACTACTCCCACTGATTCCCTCTGTATTCCTATCGATTCCCTGCCATTAGGGGTTGTACTTAAGCCTGAAAGCGAGGGTAGTAAGCCTGAAGCTAAGGAGGGAAAGAGTGGAACGGGTATAAGCAAGGGATAGAGTGAAGCTAGGGAATGGGACAAGCGGACTGATACCAATGCCAATCAGACTGATGCTTGGCAGTATGGGTCTTGGTATGTAGCTGCTCAGGCTGATACTGGTGCTGCTGATTCCCTGTAAGCCAACCGATCCCCCTCTTAGTAAGTACAGGTAAATGCACCGATTCCCCGCTTCTAAGGGTATTAATCAACGAATAAGTCCACCGATTGCCCAGAAGCAAGATCAGAATGTCACGGGGTAGTCAAAGAATGAAGCAAAGCAGACTAAGAATAGAGCTAAGGAGTCACAGAACTCAGCCTACCAATCAGTAGTTACAGAATTGACCTAAGAAGGGATAGACTCAAACAAGGGAGTGGCAGAGTGAAGCTAGCAAGTACGGGAATGGAACTCAGTAGGCTCAGACTGACACAAGTGCTACTCAGAATGGAAATAGTCAGGCTAAGACTGCCACCGGGTAGCCAAAGAGCGGAGCTGCTAAGGGATAGAGTTCACCCGAGGAGTTAGAGAATCAAGCTGATAGGGCTAAGCCTTAAACCAATACCACTGAGAATGGAGCTAACTCCAAAAGCTCCTACCGCGTAACATGGCGTAGTGACTTGGTGACTTCGACCGTGCCCCCTACTACCGGATCTGCCAAGCTACTGGCTCAGAAGGAAGCTAAGTAGTTACAGAACCAAACCAGTGCCAGCAGGAATCAACCTAGGGAGTGGCAGAGTGAAGCTAGACATAGTAAGACTGATGCCGGGAATGCTGCTAAGGAGTCCAAGAATGAAATAAGGTAGTTACAGGCTCGAACCCGTATGTATGAGAATGGAACGAGTTAGTTCAAGAATGCAGCTAAGTGGACTCAGACTTCCGCTCCAGTAGCTAGGGTCTCTAACAAGGTAGCTCGGGTCTTAAGCAAGGGCTGCTCGGACTTCAAGCCAGGGTAGCAAGTATGGGTGATCTCCACTAGGGTATCGGAATGGAGCGGGTAAGTGTAAGGCTTCAACAAGGTAGCTCGGGTCTCTAACAAGTAAGTAGAAGAACCAAACACCTAACAACCAGACTGCACCTAAGTAGTTACAGACCGAAAGGTCGACATAAGAATACAGAATCAAACACAGGGAAAGAATGACACTAGTGAAACGAAGCCTTAAAGCAGGTAGCCAAAGAATCAAAGCAGTAAGTCCAAGCCTGAAAGCACTGCCGACAGGAATCAACCCCTGCCCCAACAGCTTAGAATGCAACCACTGCATCTAAGAACCAGAATGAAACCACTGACCTGGTGTACTAGATCAGAATCAAACCACTGGCCAAACAGAATGATGGTAGCGAGTGAAAGAATGACCCTCGGTAGTTACAGACCGAAACAAGTGATTCAAGAAATGCACCAAGGCAGTGATAGAATGAACCAAGGCAGTAGAAGGCTAAGAATTCCATGGGAGCCGAGCCTGTAGCAAGTGGTTTAGATAAGAGTCCAGGGCTAGGACTAGTTCCAGTTCCAAAGTAAGGTTAAGGCGTGGGAAGGAAAGAAAGAAAGTCAGAATTTATGGTATGCCTGCTTGGCCCAGCTTCTGTATCAAATGCTTCTGTATCAAAGCCAGTACAGTACTTATTCTTCCACTTTTCATAAGGGCCTAGACTTAACGAGCCGGGATTTCAAGAGTTCAGAAATAGGATTGAAGTCTGCTGCCCCTGTTCCAGTTCGAAAGTAAGGGTAAGGCTAGGTCGGGTCAGGTCAGAAATCAGAATGAGTTTACAGAGGTAGAGAAGAAGAGGGGCATATTAGCCGGAGTGAGATTAGTCTAGTTGCGAGAGGAGAGGAACTCTTGATTTGTTTGAAGAGCCAGAGGAGAGTAGTCCAGGAGTGGAAATCGAAATATCAGAATGATGAGTTTACTCGGTGTCAGCAGCAGTGAGAGTGGAGTCTAGGAAAGTAGAGAGGGAGAGTTATCAGAGCAATCCAATCCATAGTTATTAAAGAAGAAAGTACTTGCTTTGAGGCTAGGGTTGTGGACTGACTTATTGAATTCCAATGCTAGGCTCGGGTGCTTGTGTGAAGCAATGATACAATAGCTAATATAGGACATATGAGTCAATCGATAACCAAAAAACTCCTGCCGCTACACTCGTGACTTGGCCCCTACTTCATTCTCTCTGTTCTTAGTAAGGATTGAGCTGTTCTTAATGGAGTTTCGAAAGATAGAGTATCCAAATAGAAAGACAGAGAAACCATCAAATCACAGAAACAAGAAAATCAAAGATCTGAGAAAAACAATCCAATCACAAATTAGAAATCATAAATAATCTAGAGCCAAGCTTAGTAGTCAGTTGCGCGGCAGCAAATAAATAGTCATGTAGAAGTTATTACAAAAGATGTGTTCTGTCTTTATCATATACCAAATAAGTACACAAACAGTAGCACTGCACTGCCGCTACACATTAGTAGTTACTTGGCGAGAATTCTCTCTATCTTTATTAAGGGTTTTTCGCTCGCTACCGCTTTGAACTCCTGCCGCACTTTAGCTCACTGACGCGTCACGTTAGTAGTGACTTGTCTAGTAGTTGTTTGTCTAGTAGTAGCTTGGTGGATCAAACTAGGGAGTAAAAGACTTCACCCAGGGAGTTACAGAACCAGTGAATCAACCATTGCCAGCAAGCCTTAAACCAGAGCATCTCAGCCTGAAACAAGTAAGTAACAGACTCGTAAGTACTAAGATCAGAATGCAACCAGCAAATCTAATACTATAGCTACTCCGATAAGAATTGCACTAGTAAATATAAGCCTTAAAGCCCCGAGCAGCAGAAGTGGAATCTGTCTTCGTTGCGTTGCGGTAAGTCATACCCTGTAGTTGCCAGCGGAATCCCGAGTGGAGTCTTCTCTTCTGTTTACAAGTAGTAGTCCAGGTTATAGGGTGGAAAGGGAGTGGAACAAAAAAGATTATAGGCATCGTTTACCGGGCAGTAAGAGAGGTGTACGAGTTGACCAGAGAAGAGAGAGGCAAGGGATGCAACAATCGGGTCTTAAAGCTTAGGCACAAATAGGAGAGGATTCCGTGCTTGTGTGAAGCAAGTAGTCAATAGATAAGTAGTTGCTAAGTAGTAGTCCTGTCAGTAGCTGTCCCTCAGAAGAGGGTGGGTTTCCTCGGTTCGGTTAATCCAATACACATATAGAAGATATTGCTACTGCTAACAAGACTCTCCCCCGGAACTAAGACCTTAGCTGCTGACCTCGAAGCACCAAGTAACTGCTACAAACAAAGCAGCAATAACAAATCATCCATTTATTGGTTGCTGCAGGTAAAGAAGAAGGAGACGGAGTTGGCACATAAGCAGGTGACCGGGGGTGAATGAGTGGAATTCTGAGTCATCTTATAAGGGTTTCATTCCTTTAATTACTAGTTTCATTGTTCTACTTATCTAACAAGAACAGGACTACCACTTTCTACTGGCTCGGATCAAGTTTCATTCTGATATTCCCACTTTCCAACCTTAGTTTGATTCTTAGTCTGCTTTGTGTCAGTCTTAGTCCCTACCCTTACTACCTGGTTTCTAGCTTTCACTCCTTAGTTGAAGCCTGCTCGGGGTTAGTTGCATTCTCAGTGACAGTGGTTTCATCCCTGTTGGGGTACTGTTTGGTTCTGTAACGAGTGAGTATCAGGCTTACACCCAATAGCTCCATTCTCAGTGGCACTGATATCAGGCTTGCTTGTTGAAAGAAGTCATAGTGAATTGTCTCCAAAGCTAAGGTAGTTGACAGCAACGAGTGGAATTATGTGGACAGGCTGGATTGGAGCATCAAATGCTCTATTTAACCACTTATTGAGCTTTATAGCAAATATTATATGGAAAACCACCTTATGGGCAAAAAGGTGACTTCTTACTAAAAGCAAATTGGTTCCCTTGGCCTAGTTTCCTCCCCCTTGGAGTCAGGTTTCTTTCCCTTGGTTCATCTAGTTTCTTTAATAATAACAGATTTTGGATAGTGCTTTTTGGCTACTGAGTGTATACTGAGTGGGGCCAAGCAACATAGTAAGTTGCGCGGCAGCTCTTTGAGTTTTCTTTCGCTTTTTTTGTATTTCTTTTCATTTTATTCATCCCATTCTTTTTGATCATTTCTCGTTCTTTGATGGTTTTTCTGGTTGTTATCAATTTCTATTTGATGATGCGAGGTATCTTCTTGCAAGAACAGTGCTACCGGGATCAAGACTAACTTACCCGACTTCTTCTCTTGTTCCTACGCCTTCTATTGTTCTTGCTTGCCCCGTCACTTGTTGTTGTTCCAGAGGGAAATACCCCGGTTGTTGTTCAAGCTGTTGACCTTTCTTATGGCCCAGAGCAGACAGAGGTGTTATCGACCCCAACTCCACTCTTGGCTTAGAATTCTCTACAAGGGGGGAGCGGTCTTAAACTCTCACTCGACCGAGAAGAAGCGAAAGAGAACTAATACTGAGTCACTCACTCCTACAGTTGCTACTATCTGAACTAACTACTACTGTTCAATCCGGTGTGAAAGCCCTATTTATCTAATCTTATTAATAACATTGACCCTTGCCTTCTCGAGCACCCATAATAGAAGAATGTCATAACACTGCTTCTGATCGAGTTCTTGTTCCTGCTCCGGATATTGCTTATGCTTAAGTATAAGTAGACTTACCGCAACACGACTTTCTTGCTTTATACCGGGCCTGGCTCATTCTTCTGTGTGCCTATCCTCGGGCTACAATTAATTGAACCCTGCGTGTCTGCTAACTTCATTAGGGATACCTCGCTTCGTAAGATGGTCTGCCCCTACCCTCTGCTGGGCTGGTGGAATTTGGATGCACCCGTTCAGTTATATAAGTAGACAGATGAAACAAGGGATTCCGCTCGCACTAGGCGAACTTAAAGAGATGCTCTTATAGATGAAACAAGAAAAGGTAGAATACCACTCCACTCTCAATCAGTTGTTTCAGCCACCAAGCAACCATGGGCAACAAGTCTCTATTTGACTCCGCGCCAATACAGCTGCTACTAGGCTCGAACTCTCGACTCTGGCAACAGGCTACAATTCTCTGTGCTAAGCTCTGTGCGAAGGGGGTTTACCGCCAAAACCTTTAATCATAATCCTCCTCTACGGCCTACTACACTTTCGAACGGGAACTGGTGATTCGATTCTCTTTCTTACCTTGCATCTAGTAAACTAACTTATACTAATAAGTAGAGTGGAAAGGAAAGTTCAAGCTGATGATCCTGCTTCGGCTTCAGATTCTTTTGTGGAACCCAGCTTTCCAGGCAAGCACATTCTACACGACAACTAAGGGCAATAACCTCTATTGTATGCCGGTCTCTCTTGCCTGCTTCCTAGACAAAGAAATCCACTATCAACTCTCAACTACCGGGGTCTTTTTATCGGGCATAACCTTACTTTCTTACTGTCACTGGGCATTCTCAGATCACTCTACTTGCTTCACTGCATACCTTCTGGAAAACTGCCGAGACTGGGGTTGGCGAGAGGGAGTTCTTCTTTCATCTTCTAAAGAACAAGATTGAAACTAGTATACGCTTGGCCCCCACTCTGAGAAAATTCCCCCCAAACTCATAGGCCTAAACTCCAAATAAGGACTTTCTCATAAAAGTATCGGGCCTAAACTCCAAATAAGGACTTTCTCTAATCTAATAAGTAGGACAACTAATAAAGTCAAGGGATACATCGGTAGGAAAGTAAGAGTACACCCTTATACTTAAAGAAATCAATTCGAAAGTCAGTCTACCATACGAACTATAAGACATTGGCGCAGTAGATATAATTGAACTAGTCAAATAAAGGCAGCAACGGGAAACTCTGAATTGAACCTAAGTAGTAAAAGACCTAGATAAAGGTAGAAGAACTCGACTATGACTGATAAGAAGCAAACTCATAAGTCAGAACGAAAATGCAAACTAGGAAAGTCAGAAACAACCCTCAAACTGGGAACCGAGGTAGGAATAGAATTAACAGCTAGGGAATTAACCCAGGATAGAAGACATGAACTTAGGAATACGACTCAGTATCCTTCCCTCCATACGTGTCCAAGAATCACTTTTCCTCTTTCGCTACTGCTCCCAAGTCTCTCCTTTCTTTCTTTGCAAACCAGATTGAAACGTTCTATATTTATATAATATCGATTAGTCCAATAAGAATTGTGAGCGACTCTAGAAAACAGCCCTTTACTAACTACTGGAAAGAATAAAGCAAGTCATAGAGAATACGGGTACTACTGATGGGAACTCAACTTGGAACCCAGCCTTCTACTAATGATCCCGAACCTCGCCTTGACTCTTACTGCCATGTATCCCATTCTGACTTAATTCCCTTTGATCAACTCTAAGGTCTTATACTTGCCCCTGAACCTAAAGACCTCGGACCTTGCCTTGTACACCAGCCTAGATTCCCGTCTTCCATTCTCGAACCACTGTTTCTAAAACTTAAACGACCTATTTGTATTCTTGCTTCCCGCCTACAAGCTTATATTTATTAATCATTAGATTTGATGTATTTGAACTAGTAGCCTTTCAACCTGAACCTTGAGCTAGGCCTTACAATAGAGCTTACTAGCAATGAACTCGAAACTATTAATTCAACTCATCAGTAGCGGGGGACTAGACTAAGTAGGAATTGAAGAAAGGAAAGCGAGAATGAAAGTAGAAGCATACAATCTCACTCTGTGTTCCCCAACTCTGATACGGGGTTTCGATAGTCAGACCAAACCTCAAAATACAGACTTTCTCTAATGGATCTAATAAGTAGACAACTGCGAAGTCAGAATACATGCATCGGGGAGTCAGTAAGAATCAAACAGAGAATACAGGACATAGGTACAGCTTCGAATACTTGGAATCTCAAGTCGTAAATGAACTCGGAACTAGGGCTTCACTGCTGGGGTGGCTTTACTGTGTCTCATTCCGGGGTCATACGTGGATGCTTTCATTCAAATGTTAGGCTTACTTTCTGGGTCTTACGTCGGTATTTCACCTATTAGCCCTGGCACTGCTTTCTTTAAAACAGGATTTCACCCTTACATCGACTGCTTTAAGGCTTTTGACTTCACCTATTAGCCTGTCCTACATCGGTAATCAAGGGGAACGAAAACAGGACTCGCTTGTGACTTTGACTATATAGTTAATTGAGGTCCAACAAGTTGAGTTGAATTCCTTGAGTGCTCGTTAAGTCTAGGAAAGTAGTTAGGGTTGTCAGTTCATCAAGTTATGGTATAGATTGCTGGCCAAGTCACTAAGCTAAGGTATCGATCAATTCCCCGGTTACCGGATCACTACCGCTAGAAGGGAGTTCTTTCGCCATGGCATTACTTGTTCTGTGCAACTCGGAGCAAGCTTTTTTAGCACTACTGGGCGATCACTTTCGGAGCAAGCTCTTTTAGCACTACTGGGCGATCACTTTGATATATTATTTCTTTTTCTACTGTTCCCTTCCACTTTCGTCTCGTATCTAGAAAAATGCATCTATTGTCAAGTTACTAGATTATGCTCTTCTGCTCTTTCAAGTTGCTGGCGGCTCGCTCCTTTACTCGGATCTTTCATGGAATTGGAACTGAAACACATTGAATCAAGTTTAGGTAATAAAGGGCGGTGTAGTAGAAGAACGCTGGTAAGATACTATGGACCACTTATGGAATTTCCTACTTGTTCTTAGTTTTGAGATCCTATAACTCTTCAATCCTATGATTGGGTTCTTTGGGCTCTATCTTATTTATTATTGAATCTATAGAACTCAGGACAGACTAAACAAGAGAATCTGAAAATGAAGGATTCCAACGGCAAGAGAGGCCAAGCGCATATCTAGCCAAAACTTATTCGTTTTATACTGTCTTCCTTCATGTGCTAGATCTCAGATCCGCTGCTACTGCTTCGTCCAGCACTATCCACAACTGTCTACCAACGGGCCTTTAGGAAAATGGAATAGGAAAAACAGCAAGCAAGACTATTACATCATAAGAGGTGCACACTACATTCTTAATACTTTCGGATCTTCTAAGGCGAGTAGTGATTACTTCTGCAGGAGCTATGACGTCATTACCAATCCAAAGTGTTTGTTGCCGGAGACTGCCCGGAGTACCCTAAGTCGAACGTTCTCTCTGCTCGATAGGATGGGTTCTCCCGAGTGTTGCTGGAACAATAGCATTATGGAGTTCACCCCGTTAGCTTTGGATACACCAGTAGAATCTGTATTGGTTAACAGAGGTAGATTAGAGCCCAGTTCCTATTCGAGTTATAGTGGAATACCGGTAGTACTATGGCGTAAAGGTCTAGGTCATCTGCTTGTGTTAAGCAAGTAGTAAATAGATAAGTAGTTGCTAAGTAGTAGGCTTGGCGGCTCGGGTAGTCAAAAGAGAGTACCATCTTGTTATGGTAGGTAGGGCTGGGGTAGGCTTGCTTATTGACTTAGTTGACTTACTTGGTGTTTACTTACTTGTGGTAGTTGTTTTATGAAGTGACTTGGCTTAGTTGACTATTCAAGTTCTAGGTCTTGTCTAGTAGTTACTTGGCTTAGTTTATTATTAAAGTGGTTTTCTAGGTCTTGTCTAGTAGTTACTTGGCTCTCCGAGTTACTTGCCTAGTTGCTTGGTGGCTTCAACCCGAGCTAACAAGACTTAAACCAGTGCTTGGCCCTTTGTTTCGAGTTTTGTTGCTAGGTATGCCGGAGTGAATCCTTTTTTCTGAGATGAACTCTTAAGCCCTATTTCCTTGTTTGATTCAGTTTCTTTTATTGAGATATAATAAAGTCATACTGGTAGGCAGTCAAGTCAGAATCACAGCTATGCGGTTAAAGAAGACTAGCTAGTATAAGGGCGGCCTAACCGGAATGCAGCGAGTAAGGTTTGGTCTCTTCCGGGCATTTCTAGTATAAGTCTGGGTTTAGAGCTATGTCTTTGTAGTATTGGTGTTCAATCCCTGTCTAATGGCGAAGTGGACTAGTTTTGGGCAAGTCCGTACCTTGGTCACTAAGTGCAATTCCTGCTATGCTATGATGGGATTCAATTCTGATAATGCTGGGTTTAGTTCTGTGTAGTTCCTTATGCCGATTCCTATGCCCTAATTCGGACTCAGGTGTTCGAGTGAGATGGATTCCCGGTTATGGATTTGAGTCTATCGGCGTATGGCCTGTTCCGAGTGTCTAATGTGATTACCTGGTGCACCTACTCAACTCGCTCGGTCTTATGGATAGGTAGTCAATCCTGCTAGCGTTAGTTCAATTCTGAGATTCTAAATAGTGAGTCTATTCTTCCTTGACCTATAAGGATATTCGTTTTCATGTAGCTATAACAGCACTTATGTTGGTTTGATATCCACCATTTCATGCCCCTAGTCGAGCTCATAATTCCTTTGATGTCTATGAAAAAGGCCAAGCAACTCTTATAGTATTAGAAGCGCGAGTGGATTTCTTTATTATAGGATCAAGTCTTCTCAATGGGTGTTACAGAACGAAAGCAAGGGGATAGTCAGAGTGACAGCAAGGAGCGGGAACCATAGGCTATAACAAGTAAAGCAAGCATCCGAACCAGTAGCTGAGGTGAAGTTAGTTGGTTTTCGAGTCAGTCGCGGAAGAATAAAGGTCAGCACAGTAGAATACTAAAGCTAACAAACAAGGATGCCAGGCTAATAAAGGAAATACGGATTTGGAGATGTGGGAGCTAAAGAACAAAAGTAACAAACTAGGCTTATGGATGGTAAAGCAAGGGTCCAAGTCAATAGTTATAAAATGGAAGACAGGAGGGGCAGCTTTGAGTTCAGTAACTAAAGAATCAAGTAATAAAGTATAAGAATAATAACCAAGGAAGTAATACTAAAAGCAGAGAGCGGAATAGAGCTAAAACAAAGACTCGAATTGGTAGTCAGAGAATGGTCGGGTAACTCGATAACAGCTAATCCTAAGGCTTTACTAGCATATAAAACCACTAACTCGTCACTGCTGCTTACAAGACGCTAACTCATAACTAGGAATGTGCGCTACCTGATCAAACCAATACCGATAAGAAGAAAACCACCACCAAATAATAGTGATCAAATGTGGGAAGAAAGAGGAGTCCGAGCCTGTAGTAAGTGGGAGAGAAGACATATGCAGGGCTGCTCTTCTCCCTTTTACCCCTCGCCCAGTTGCCGTGGCCTGGATGAATAATTGGTTCCAGAGCTAAGTAAGAGAATTGAAACTCAGAAAGAAGAGAAGTGACACGAAACTCACTCTCTCTCTTATAAGAATCTCATTGGCACTGTCGAAAGATAGTAGGTAGGGTTCTTTTTCTATTTCGATTAATACAAGCAAGCAATATAGTGGGGAGAGTCGTTCTGTTCTTCTCAATATAGTAGAGAGAGTCGTTCTTCTTCTGATATTCTTACAAGAGAGTTTCCTCAGCGCCAATACCATATAGAACTTTCGAATTGAGGTAGCGGGATGCCCAGCCTTACTTATGATAATGACCTAGACCATACTACCATAACATAAGTATATGAACTAGATGCACTGGATCAATACCGTCCCATATGCGCCTAATTCTCTCATTCATAATAGCAGTACCATCCTGGTTTCAACTACATTTCTTCTTCGGGCGACAGGTCTTTAGTTTTGGTCGAAAGAACGGTCTGGTCGGTCGTCCACACACTCGTTCTTAGAACTACGGGAGTTAGTCTCCGGGATCATATCTCACATTCATTCCTTTAGTTACATAACAACCAAAAGTCTGTGGATGGCTTCTTCTTCTAGGGGCTAAGCGCATTCATCGGTCAAGTCAACATCGTTCATTCATAGTGAGGTGGGCGATGAAGAATAACAAAGGCGTCTCTCCGAACTGAGTCTTCACTTCTTGTAAAATAGGCTCAGTCTGGAATAGCACTCAATTAGTCTGTGGGCGGACTCTAGGGTAGTGGTACCACTATCTAATCTATGGGTACTACTAATGGAGTAATTGATTGAGTAATAGAATAATAAGAATGGTTTAATTGATCGTTTTGCAAAGCTTTAATAAAGAAATGTCTCATGATTAAGAATTAGACAAGAATAATAAAGTAATGAATAAAACCAAAAAGATCAAATAATTAAGAATAACCATTCGATCAAAGAATGCATGATTACTGTAGTTGTCTTTTTTCTTGATAACATAGCCCAGAGCAGAGAGTAGTTGTGGTTTTTCTTGATAACATTGCCCAGAGAGTGGTTGAAGAATTTGTGTAGTTGCGAACTCACTTTAGCTGAAGACAGAAATGCACAGCACTCCTAAGCTTAGTAGCATCTGGATACTTGCAAAAGATACCTGAAATACTTGACTTGCTCCCTGACTTGCTAGTGGAATAGAAGATAGAGGCATTGTTTACATGTTAGCTTGTTTAATCTAGTGCACCACTAGTTTGCGCTGTTCCCTTGCTTGTTCCAGAAGCCCTTCCCTTGTTCTAACGTGAAGAAAGAAAGTAAGCTAACTACGTAAGCACCCTGAGAGTAAGCGTAAGCACACAACATTTCGTTGCTTGGCGTAGAAACATGAAGTCTCAATCAAATAAAGCAGTAGTCTCAAGCAGTAGTCTCAAGATGAAGTAGTATCTCGGTGTTGTATCAAGGTTCAGTATCAAGGTTTAGTATCAAGCAGTCGTGGTCCAGACTTATATACGCGTCAACTTAGGATATAAAGAAGTCCGGAAGAATTTCAGAAGTAAGTAAGATATAATAGAGGGGAGATTATCAAGAAAGAAGTAATCAAACACAGAGAGATAGGCGAGTATATAAAGAATGAAGTAATCAATCAAGAAGTAAGTAATCAAACAAAGAAAACACAGAGGTAAATATAATAGAGTAAATAGAATTGTAATGAAACTGAGAAATAGAATAGTAATCAAACAAACACAGTAAGGTTAGAAGGAAAGACAGAAAGTTAGTGCAGAGGAAGCACCCGGCGTATTAGTATCACCCGCCAAGTCACGTATAATGTTACAGAGACTATATTGAACTGCCCCTACCCCCTTGACTTATAGATTGATTTGATAGGCATGTTTGATAGGCAATAGGCACCTACATCTATTATACCTCCTAAGGCGCGGCACCCCTACTAGGCACCAGTGGAAGGGATATCCTGAGCAAGTGGTGTTTCATCAAACTATACAAGAGAGGGCTCAATTAGGACTCCCATAGAGAAGGTGAACTAGCCCAAAGAAAGGTGCACCCGGAATAACTCTAATAATAACTTATTGCTATTCGAGGTCTGTTATGAAAGTGGAATATTGATTTGATTCTACTGTTTGTATACTGAGTAGGTACATGAGAAATTGAAGTCGAACACATCTACGAAGACTGGACTTGGTCAAGAACTGGAACAGGAGAAGGAGTAGTTTACAGAGGAGAGGTCTGTTAGCAGAGCCCTAGGAAAGTCTAGTTTGGCTGTTGACCAGGCTGTAAGAAGTGATAGAGTTTACCTGGCATGGCAGTAGGAAGTGATCTCGACAACTACTATTAATAATAGAATGGATACAATAAGGCTTGGCTCTGGTATAGAAGATAGAAGATTAAGATAAGAGCATAGGTCCCAGTATTTGCTTGGGCGGAAAGGCAGACTTCACCACAGGAGTATAAGAAGCAAAGGAAGGAAAGGCATACTCTAACACTAGTAAATAAAGAGTAGAGTGTCCCATAATAAGTCTAAGAGATAGAAGCGGGAGTTTAAGTTAATGCCAACAGATATAGGGAATTGAGATCAATAGCGAAAGAGTTAGAAGCCGGGGGACAGCTATGAGAACTGACCTAGTACTGATTAGACCTTCACTGCTTACTATCAGATTGAAACACTACCCAATAAGATAGGAATATGGTTAATAATAATAAGAATAAGAAGAAGAGGTTGGGGCTCTATAGTGATAGTTCAAAGGTGCCATAGCTTGAGTTGGATCCCCAGTTTCATCTGTTGGTGTTGGCAATCAGAATGAATCACCAGTTTTCAGGGTATCAGGAAATAATGTTTCTGTGCTAAAGTAAGTTGTTAGAGCGGATCCAGATTAATAGTATAAAGAAAGGATCTAAATAATAAGTTAGATAAGGATCGGAAGTCGAAGTAAAAGCAAGATCCGGTGAGTAAGCAAAAGAAGGATGATTAGGATCTGTGTCAAAGTAAGCTTTCTAAGTAGAATCCTTGTTTGTTGGCTTGACGTCTCTGAGTCCTTTGAAGAACAACTTATTCCCCCACGTAGCGGTTAGTTATAAGTAGAAAGTTCTCTCTCTCATGCCCACGTAGCTGTAAAGGTAAGCGGGAAATCTATTAGTATCAAGAAAGCGGGAAGGGAAGTCAGACCTTGAGTGTTGGCAACGAGACCATAAGCTGGGGAAGTTGGACAGGAAGGTACACTTTCAGGCAGGAAAGTCGGGGCACTAATCTAATCTAATTACGCAATACGTGAGTCTTATACGTCACTATGAGAATCAAACAGTGCACTAACTACTTCAAATCAAAAGTAAGATGACCAGAATAGGAAATCGATCAATAGGGGAGGGAGGAAATCAATCAATAGAAGCATACTATAGTCAAAGAGAATAGATGAGTGATTGTATAAATATAAGATAATAGATAAGCGTATAAACATAGTGAGTTTGAAAGCCCGGGGAAGGTTGGTAGTTTGGTAGTTTCTTGGCTATTTGCATTCCTTTCTTGCAGTTGTGCTTGTAGCAGTGACTTGGCTGTAAGCATCGGTTTCGTTCTAATAAGTAAGTCGCGATATTCTTATTGTACGTATTTGCTTGCCGAGTTCTGTTCTTATCAGTAGTGGGTTCATTCTCTTACTTGCTTGTTCGATTCCCCCTTGACTGTCCTCAATATCCCTGTCTCTGTTTTCAATCTTTCTATTAGTGGTGTCAATCCTTATTATCGCTAGTTGGGAAAGAGGGGATTCTTTTACTCCTGTTTGTTTGATAGGCTTGAAATGCATCATAAGCTCAATTGGGTTTATTCGAAAGGGGGTCAAACCCAATAAGAGCTGTTCGAATTGGTTTTTGACTTATATATTTATTCATTTGTAACTGATATCTTTACTGATTGGTAAATCCAGAATGCAACTGTCAACCCTTAATTAACTGGCGGCTTCTAAGACAAAAACGACTAACTATCAGAGCGAATCTAACTATCAGAACTCACCCGGGAATAAAGAATATAAGTAGGATCTAGTGCATCCAGGGAAAAGAGTAGTAAACCAAAGAATATAGACTGACTCCTCCGCTTCTAGGACCTTCACTCGGAACTAAGACCTGCAGCTACTATCAATAATAATGGAAAAACTAACAGGGAGTCAACCACTAATAGAAGAGTCAAACTCGAAATAGAGAATACAAACACAACTGGAAAGGCTGTAACTAGTACCTCTGATAATGAAATAACGGATAAGGAATTGAGTGTCTCCTCCCCGCGCCTTAAGTTTCCTACTTGCTTCTTCGATTCTATAACCCCAGTCACTCTGCCTTTACATGAACTATGAGTCTGCTCTGGCTTACTTTTAGGCTTACTTTCCTGGCTACCCTACCTTCCTTTATTTCCAGGTTTCTTCTTATCAGTAGTAGTAGTAGGAGACCACAGGGTGAGTTGGTGGATTAGTATAGGTTTGAAATGCAAATAGAGAACTTCTTAGTTTCATTCGTTATATAGCAGTGGTTGGATTCCCGTTTTCGTTCTTTCCATCAACCAGTTAAAAGCTTGTCAGCACTAGCTAAATCCGGAGTTCCCGACCAGTACGATGCATCTTACTTATAAGTTCTATTTTGATAGTTTGGTTCTGACTCGTATTGATTAGGCTCCGTAGTTATAGCCTCAAAGGTAGTAGCTGGTTTCCCGGTTTAGAGCTAGATCCATTAGATAGTGCATCAGCCTTGTTAGTGGCAGTTCCATTCACATTAGTGCTTAGTTGTATTCTATTCTTAAAAGCACAAGTCAAAG
>NW_027021307.1:0-39017 GCF_036884655.1 Musa acuminata AAA Group | reverse complement strand
GGAGGAAGTTCCTACTCAATTTCCAGGTAAAATTATCAAGAAAAAACCAATTACCATTGACATTATTATGATCAAGAATCCTTACGAGGTCAATAAGGACAGAGATCTTACATTGTTGGAAGTCAAGAAAGGCGGCAAGCGTGTTCTTTTTTTACAGGCTCTTTTTTAAGGACAAAATCATGTGGCTTTTGAGTCAAAATGGAGAGCAACCAAATGGGCAATATCTTAATAATGCTGCTTGATGCCTCTTTACAATTAGTGATCCCTAAACGCTTATGTATGTATTTGTCATATACACTATCTGTTCAGGTATGCATGAATACTTATGAATAATTTATTTTCATTTTCTATATATTCTTTTTTCACTTAGCGACGAAATGTCCAATCTGAAAGAGAAGGTTGAGAGTATATCAAACCTGAAATGGATACTTCAAATAGTAGCAAAGTTTTAAATCTCGATCCAAGAAAATATTAAGAAAATTAAATCTATCTCCAAAGTAACTACTGTCAGCTTCTTGTTTGATGCTCTCTTTATATGCCAGCCAGTTAGCTGCTTTGATGCCCCTACGACTAAGCCTAAGCCCCTCCAAGAATCAAAATTGTGGTGTTGTCTCAATTCATAGAGCGTGCAGTAATAACGAGCAAGCAACGTGGGACTAATGGATTGGAAGCTGCTGCTCTTTAACACCTTCCCATACATACTCTTAAAGTGACAAAACAGAAAATAGAGCTATAACATAATCAAGAAGGGAAGTCCCATCAAATGAGACCAGGGATGGATAGGAACAGGATCCTTCTCTGCTGCTCTAATTCACCACCAAATGCCATCATGATTTGGATCCTCAAATAACTTCTTCCCCATGACTAGGGCATTGCATAGAGAGGAGTGCACTGTGGCAAATCGAGAATCGATGATTTTGCGAGCTCAGAAGGATTCAGATTACAGTTCACAAATAACAAGCTAAACAGCATCAAAAGTTTGAAACTAACTATTATTATACTAGATTAGCAGGCTTACGATTCGTGATTTGGCCACAAAAACCATAGATAAAGATAAACACCATCCAACTTCAAGATTGAAACTAAATTAATACAAATGATATAAAGATTGTGATCAAATGAATCCTAGCAGATAGACACCCTAGTTTTCTTGAATCTGTGGAGTTTGGTGTGCCAATTCGGAGAACTCCATGGTTCCACATGTTATCACAACTTGGTTTTTCCTAGATGCATGCTATCTTTGCTTTGTGATGTCATCCCAGACATGCAAGGAAATGATTCTCGTTGACATTAGTAATGCCAATCAAATTCAATGTTAGGCATAGGCATATAATTCCATCCGGGAAGGGTACACAAGATCCATGGGGTTGAGACCCTTGATAGATTGTCTAACAATTCTACTTTAGGCCGCTACTTGGTGACACGGATGGTGGCGGTGGCGATGGCGGCGATGGCAGCAGCGCCGACGTCCCCAGGAGTGAGGAAGAGTGAGTAATTTATTTATTTTCATAGAAATGCTTCTTTTAGTGACAGTATGAAGATCCAACGAAACAAATACAGGGCACTAATTCTTGCCTTTAAAACATTCACCCCCTTCTTCCCTACTCTATATACTATCTACTCGTAGAGATAGCAGATCAGCAATGCATATATACGAGAGCAAAGAATTCCTTAAATAGTTTAAAGCAACAACGTGAGGCAACTCATCCTCTAATTCAATATTTCCAACAAGGCAAAAATGACGATCAACGCAAAAATTCTCATCCTCTAATTCAATATTTCCAACAAGGCAAAAATGCCGATCAACGCAAAAATTCTCATCCTCTAATTCAATATTTCCAACAAGGAAAAAATACCGATCAACGCAAAAATTCTTATCCTCTAATTCAATATTTCCAACAAGACAAAAATGTCGACCAACGCAAAAATTCTCATCCTCGAATTTCGCCTTCACCGCTTAGCCTTCAAAAAGAAAATGATGAAAGGAGAAACACTAAGTTCAAAAGTGTCGTATATCTATAACCAAAATAATAAATATCTAGAGCTAATCAAAGATAAACTCCCACCATCAATTAATTGATAACTATAACTCAATATATTATGTAATAAATTATAAGCAACTAAGGATTGTATGGAAGTGTAATAAAATGAAACATGCACAAGAAGGAAAAATGCTAGGAATATCATTATTATTTAGTGTCAATTATAATATGATGCTTTTTCCCTTTTTTTTTAAGTATAAATATCATTTTTTTTAGGAAACTCATAGTGGTTGCAGTAGAAGTCTTGGAGCTAAAGTTGATTTTAGACCCATCAACGACGAAGAGTTAGTGTAGATCTAGAATTACAAGCAACAAGAAGATGAAGAAAATGAAACACATCCCTCGATATCATGGGAAAATTTTTAAAGCTTAAATCCTAAGAATATCATGTGTCTCAACATAGTATAGTGTCTACTGAATGGAGCACTATGATCCTAGATCATTACCCAACCAAGAGAATGACCCCATGGCTAATCTTCGAGAGATCTCTCAATTGGCCCATTCATAACATAGTAAACGATATGAAGTTAGTGTACTAGATTGCTGCAAACAATTTTTCATTGAAAAAAATCTATCATGGTTGGCTATATTTTCAACTTATTACTCTTTCAAGATTAGCCAAAACAATCCATTTTCCCAAGTACAAATTGATCTCCCTGCTTTCAAGAATCCTATCATCATAGGATTCTCTTACCTATCGTCAGCTTTGGGAACTTGATAGTACCTTCATTATAACAAGCTATACAACACTATATATTTAATGAAAAGAAGATAGTCAAAGCTTGATTACATTTATGACGAGTGACATATCATTAGTTTGGAAGGACATTTCCACTAGAAAAATTTAGTACTAAATTACTAAATGTTAATCGGTCGGGTATGAAACATATATTACTAACCTAGAAAATCAAATCACTTAGCTGTTTTGGTTCTCTTTCAGCCATTTACTTAATTGTTAAGTCTTGTTAACCATGCTGTTTCTTTTATATTTGTTGTATTGATATGTTTTAGGTGCTCTATGGAGCACAGTAGCTTTATACTGGATACAAACTTAGCTTAATGATTGTTTATCCTATAACAAGCTTTAGAATATTTAAGGGATAGGCTTTATTTTTGCACATGTCATAGTAGCTGATATCATAATAAATTAGAAGTGTTATATATTCTGCTTTTTACACTAATATTTATTCTATCACAATAATAGGGATAGGTGTTGCGGTTGGATCCTTTGCTTGGGAAAATAATAAATGGTCAATAATAGTTATATTCTAGAGATATATGTCTTATAGAGAGTTGTGTGGAGAGCTGCATTTGATTTGTTTATGTGACAAATGAAAAGAAGACACGTTGACACCCTACTGTATAGTACTTAAAACCTAATTGTTGATGAAAAACTTTTTCAAGATGTTGGATTTTTCTTATTTAAGTAAATTAAGATTTTTTATTCTTTATATTATTATCAAATAAATTAATACATCAAAGCTTTAACTATGTGATACAAAAACATGAATTTTAAGTTATTGCTGGTGATGAGTTTTTCTTATTTGAGTAAATTAAGATTTTTTATACTCCATATTATTATCAAATAAATTAATGCATAAAAGCTTTTATTGTGTGGTACTTAAAACTTGATGGTTGGTGATAAACTTTTTCAAGCTATTATTGGGGTTAAATTTTTCTTATTTGAGTATATTAAGATTTTATATATTTCATATTGTTATCGAATAAATTAATACATGAAATCTCTTATTGTGTGATATTAAAATATGATTGTTGATGATAAATTTTTTTGAGCGATTGCTAGTGATGAAATCTCTTATCTTATTTGAGTATATTAAGATTTTTCGGACTCCATATTGTTATCGAATAAATTAAAGTATGAAAGCGCTCATTATATGATACTTAAAACTTGATTGTTGATGATAAATTTTTCAAGGCTATTACTGGTGGTGAGTTTTTCTTATTTAAGTATTAAGATATTTAAAACTTCATATTGTTATTAAATAAATTATTGTTGATGATGAACTTTTTCAAGTTATTATTGGTGTTGAGTTTTCTTATTTGATTATATTAAGATTTTTCATACTTCATATTGTTATCGAATAAATTAATACATGAAAGCTCTTATTGTGTGGTACTTAAAACATAACTGATGATGATGAATTTTTCCAAGCTATTACTGGTATTGAGTTTTTCTCATTGAGTATATTAAAAATTTTCATACTCTATCTTGTTATCAAATAAAATAATATATAAAAACTCTTACTATATGGTACTATGTTGAGTTTTCTTATTTAAGTATATTAAGATTTTTCATACTCCATATTGTTATCGAATAAATTAATACATGAAAGTTCATTACATAAAACTTGATTGTAGATTATGAACTTTTTGGAGCTATTCCAAGTGTTGAGTTTTACTTATTTGAGTATATTAAGATTTTTGTAACTTTATATTATTATCAAATAAATTAATACAAAAAAGCTCTTAATGTTTGGTACTTAAAACCTAATTTTTTATGATGAACTTTTCTAAGCTATTTGAGTTTTTCTTATTTAAGTATATTAAAATATTTTGTAGTCTATATTGTTATCAAATAAATTAATGTATGACAACTCTTATTGTGTGGTACTTAAAACATGATCATTGATGATGAACATTTTTAAGTTATTGCTGGTGTTGAGTTTTTTTTATTTTAGTATATTAAGATTTTTTATACTTCAAATTATTTTTGAATAAATTAATGCATGAAAACTCTTATTGTGTGATACTTAAAATATAATTGTTGATGAAGAACTTTTTCAATCTACTGTTAGTTTTGAATTTTTCTTATTTGATTATATTAAGATTTTTTATTTTATATTATTATAGAATAAATTAATATATGAAAGCTCTTACTGTGTATTACTCTATATTTGATTTTTCATACTAATTATCGAATAAATTATGTATGAAATCTCTTACTATGTAGTACTTAAAACTTAATTGTTGATAATGAACTTTTTTAAGTTATTGCTAGTGTTGAGATTTTCATATTTGATTATATTAAGATTTTTTCTTTTATATTATTATATAATAAATTAATGTATGAAAGTTCTTATTGTGTGGTATTTAAAATCTAATTGTTTATGATGAACTTTTCCAAACTATTATAAGTGTTGAGTTTGTCTTATTTGAATATATTAAAATTTTTTATACTCAATATTATTATCGAATAAATTAATACATAAAAGTTCTTACTAAGTGATACTTAAAACTTGATTGTTGATGATGATCTTTTCAGTTATTGTTGGTGTTGAGTTTTTCTTATTTGAGTATATTAAAAAAATTTATATTATATATTATTACAATAAATTAATGAATAAAATCTCTTACTATTTGGTACTTAGAACGTGATTGTTGATGGTGAATTTTTCCAATTTATTACTAGAGTCGAGTCTTTCTTATTTGATTAGATTAAGATTTTTCATACTCTATATTGTTATCGAATAAATTAATGCATGAAAGCACTTGTGATACTTAAAACCATGATGAACTTTTTCAATCGTAAAGTTTTTTTTAGTATATTATGATTTTTTATATTTAATTTTGTTATCAAATAAATTAATGCACCAAAGCTTTTATTATGTGGTACTTATAACTTGATTATTGATGATAATTTTTTTCAAGTTAATGCTAGTGTTAAGTTTTTCTTATTTGAATATATTAAGATTTTTCATAACCCATATTATTATCGAATAAATTAAAGCATGAAAGTTCTAATTGTTGATCGATGAATTTTCTAAGTTACTATTGGTGGAGTTTTTCTTGAGTATATTAAGATTTTTCATACTTCATATTATTATCAAATAAATTAATAGATGAAAGCTCTTACTTTGTGGTACTTAAAATTTGATTGTTGATAACAAACTTCTTCAAACTATTACTGGTGTTATTATTAAATAAATTAATATATGAAAGTTATTGTTATTTGATACTTAAAACTTGATTGCTAATGATGAACAATTTTAAGTTATTGCTACTGTTGAGTTCTTATTTGACTATATTAAAAAATTTTTTACTCTATATTGTTATCAAATAAATTAATACATGAAAATCCTTATAGTATGATACTTAAAACCTGATTGTTGATGATGAACTTTATCAAGTATTTTTTAATATTGAGTTTTTCTTATTCGAGTATATTAATTTTTTTTGTCCTCCATATTATTATCCAATAAATTAATGCATGAATATTCCAGCATAAATAGAATAAAAACAGATATTCGATTAGAGGCGTGTTTCTTGATTTTTTTTTTAATTTTGTTTGGTATGGGAAAGATCTAAAAAGATATACTTTTAAATCTTAAGAAAATAATCTTTTGTGAAAACAAAGGTTCTTTTTTTATCTTCTGAAAATCGATTTACTAAAAGCAAAAACTTATGAAAAAAAAAAAAGAAGAGATGGATTTATTTTTCTTTTCCTATTCTTAGAGTATTAGACATTGTATTTTTCTTTTTTGGGTCCCACAATCGGATCAGTTATGTTTGTTTCATGAAAAGAAAGGGAAATTTCATGGGAATTTAGTTTCAAGTACACTTCAACATCTATGAAGTCTTCATCACCTGACTACTTGCTTACCACCCAATTCCCCTCCTCGAGGCATATTTCTTTACTTCCCCAGGCTGGTCCAGTGGTGCTCGTAATCGTAGGTAGTCTCATGAGAGTCGATTCTCTTTATCCATTAGTCGTAAGCAATGAATCATGATGCAATTATCTTTGATAGGCACAAAAGGCTTGTTCTCTTGGTTATTTATTTCAATTTTTCTCAGGCTAAATGATTCATTACATTCTTCCTTATATGTACTTTTTATCCCTTGCTAATCAATATTCGATTATCTTGCTTTCGTTGAAATCTTTTCTATCTCTAATAAAATTACATATATATCCTCATATTTAAGTCTATCATACATATATTCTACAAAATTCAAAAAATTTACAGATATGTTATTATTGTTAATATCCGTTAGTGGCTCCTTTCAAAAATATTAAAGAATATTTTATGTATTTATAATTTTGTTTTTTTTTTTAATAAATAATAACCATGATTGATTGATAGTCGTTAGCATGAGTTAGGGGATGAATGGTCCGAAAGATTTGAATATTTAGAGGAATAGGGACATATATGAATTATCAGATTTTAAAGGAATAAATATGCTCTTTGGAAAACTTGAAACCCCTTAATTTCGTAATGACTTATTCCCCCTCCCACCATGTCGCCCGAAGCTGGAAGATCAAACAATGATTCTCATTTAACACCATTTTCCAAAGAGAATATGAAAAGAGAAGATCAAACAAAATGGTGCCTTAACAACAACTAAATTGTGAATTCAATTTTCTAGGAAGATCTACTGATCAAACATATTCAAGCTTATAGAATTATCGACTCAATGACATAAACGAACTAAGATTTCAATAGCTACTCAAATCCAGGAAAAGCAAATTGCAACTAAGAATGGGAATCCAACATGCACTTAGTAGTAGAGGGCAATGAGAACAACTGATCATCTCATATTGGCAAAAGTGCACAAACTTTGTGTTACTTATAAGAACATATGAATATAGGAACACGATACACTCCCAACGGCATTTAGTATCGCCAACAACTTGCACAGACTAAAGTATTCACAAAACATCCACTACAGCTCGTAGGTTATCAAACAACCAACTACTAACGATTAATGTATCAATGCTACCCATCATAAAGATGAATGAAGAATCAATAGGCTATATGAAGAGCACCAAATTCTAACATGATTGTTCACTGGTATAACAAGAATGCTCAGAAAAGAGAACATCCCATGATTGTTCACTGGCATAACAAGAATGCTCAGAAAAGAGAACATCTCATGATTGTTCACTGGCATAACAAGAATGGTCAGAAAAGAGAAAAGAGAACATCACATTATTAGTGTCTTTAGTTCTTGACGAGATATCAAAAGACAGAAACATGGTTTACTGGAAATAAATTAGTAGTTCACCTAAAGAGATTAAAGCATTGACAATGTACATCATCATTATCATCCAAGAATGGTTGCATGCTCCATCATAGGCAATTCTACAGTACCAATACTACAGTGTAGTTAAGATAATTGACCAGAGATTAAAAACCATAATTGGATGACGGAGTAGTATGAACTCTCTGCAATTATGCCTTAATAATGCAATATTACCAGAGGGCATAATGCAAAGAGTTCAAACATAGGTTCAACACACTGACCTTCATTAAATTATCCAGTTCTTTGCAGCAAACTAAAGAACGACAGAATAATAGAATAAATATTGGTGTTAAAAGCAGAGTAAAAGAATATTTCTGATTTACTATCATATCAGCTACTATGGCATATGCAGGAATATCAGTATCAACTATCATCAATAATCTGGACCATGTTGGACTGACAACCCATGAGTTCAGCCCATAGTGGGCTTTAACAGCCTATAGCCCACCTCTCTTTTAATATAACACTAGATCTAATAAAGGGGGTGTGGTGACTGTGAAAAATTGAGAGGAAAACTACAGCAACAAAGCAGAAAACTACAGCAGTAGAGGCAGAAAACTATAGCAACAACTTGATTCAAATAAGACGAGAAAGGGACAGAAAAACAAGAGAAGGAAAGTGAAAAAGACAAGGACAACGTAGAGAGACTATTCTCAATCATCCACGTAGTGTTCTCATCTCCGATTTGATCAGAACTATAGTAGATTCTTGCTGTGATTACTTGAGGAGATTTTGGATATTGTGCATAGTGACGTAATCCTTTTATCTAAATTATTCTCTTGAGATTGTTACTTGGGTTTTGGGCAAAAGACTTTGAGATTCGTATATTCATTATTCTTATAGTGAATTATCTCTGGTTTGACCTGTGGTTTTTATCCTTTTCGTTGAAAGGATTTTCTATATAAATCTTGGTGTCCTGTTTGATTGTGATTTCCATTTAATTCTGTTGTTTCTTACGGCCTGCTTGTATTTGTTCGTATACAAAAGCTTGTTTCTCTCTTTATATCCCATCAACTGGTATCATAGCAGGGTTTTGGTGATTTAATTTTTGTGTTCGAACATAGAGGCGGGTAGTGTTTCTCGCATGATTAGCTTGAATGGAAACAATTGGATGATATGAAAATCAATAATGAAAAATCTCTTGTATTGCAAAGATTTGTATGGACAACTATGACAGATAATAAGTGGAAGAGGTTAGACCGAAAAACAGTTGGGTTTATTCAATAGTAGCTCGATGACAATGTCCCTATGAAAGAAAAATAACTGGCAACAAAGCTTTTGTTGATAAAAAAACTTGTAAACCTGAAATATAAAGAGGGTGCTTGAGCATTTGAATGAAATGAAGAGTATCACTAACCAGTTATCCTCTATGATTAGCTTTAATGGAAACAATTGGATGATATGAAAACTAATAATAGAAAATCTCTTGTATTACAAAGATTTGTATGGACAACTATGACAGATAATAAGTGGAAGAGGTTAGACTGAAAAACAGTTTGGTTTATTCAATAGTAGCTCGATGACAATGTCTCTATGAAAGAAAAATAGCTGGCAACAAAGCTTTTATTGATAAAAAAACTTGTAAACTTGAAATATAAAGAGGGTGCTTGAGCAATTGAATGAAATGAAGAGTATCACTAACCAGTTATCCTCTATGATTAGTTTGAATGAAAATAATTGGATGATATGAAAACCAATAATGGAAAATCTCTTGTATTGCAAAGATTTGTATGGACAACTATGACAGATAATAAGTGGAAGAGGCTAGACCGAAAAACAGTTGGGTTTATTCAATAGTAGCTCGATGACAATGTCTCTATGAAAGAAAAATAGCTGGCAACAAAGCTTTTGTTGATAAAAAAACTTGTAAACCTGAAATATAAAGAGGGTGCTTGAGCATTTGAATGAAATGAAGAGTATCACTAACCAGTTATCCTCTATGAAAATATCTCTTGATGATAAGTTGCAAGCATTGTTACTTCTCAATTTTTCACTAGAAAGTTGGGAGACACTAGTGGTTTCCCTCAGTAATTCTGCACCGAATGGTGTTGTCACCATGAGTCAAGTAATAAACAGTTTATTAAATGAGGAGTTGAGAAGAAAGAATTTAGCAACATCTTAGAATAATTCACAGACACTTATCTTAAAGAACAAAGGAAAGTCAAAGTCCAAGGATAGAAGCGGTTCACATATGGGTAGAAGCAAGTCAAAACCAAGAAAAGATATTGTTTGCTATAACTGTGGTAAGAAAAGACATTACAAGAACTAATACAAGCAACCTAAGAAGAGTAAGAAAAAGAAAAAAGAAGTGGAGTCTACAAAGTCAAAAGATAATACCATAGCTATAGTGCAAGGTGGTGATTATTTGATTTTGTCTCCTTCTAATGAGATTTTTTTCTTGTGTGTCAAGATCTTGAGTGGGTGATTGACACATGTGCTTCTTATCATGCTACACCACGGAGGGAGTTTTTTGCTACCTATAGGTTTGGAAATTTTGGTGTTGTCAAGATGGACAACTATGACACAACAGGCATCATTAGCATTGGTGATATCCATATAAGACCAACCTTAGCTGTAAGTTGGTACCTAAGAATGTGAGGCATGTGATTGACTTGAGACTGAATTTAATTTCAGTTGGAAGACTAGATGATAAGACTATGATAGCAGATTTCACAGAGGGCAATGGAAGCTCAATAAAAGTTCTCTTGTTATAGCTAGTGGAAAGAAATGTCACACCTTATATAGGTTGCAGGCTAAAGCTTGTGGTGAGTAGCTGAATGCTATATAGAAAGACTTTAGCATGGAGTTGTGGCATAGGCGACTGAGACACATGAGCGAGAAGGGGCTGCAAGCTCTTTCCAAGAGAGAGGTATTACTAGACCTCAGAGATACACGTCTGAACCCTTGTATTGATTGTTTGGCCGATAAATAACACAGAGTTTTATTTGCTAATTTTGCTTTATCTAGAAAAATATATGTCTTAGACCGTGTTTATACAAATGTATGTGGTCCTTTGAGGACAAAAACTCCTACTGGATCTGTTAATGTTCTTGGCATTAGTGGTGCACTTTCTTTTATCACTTTTATAGATGAATTTTTCCATAAAAGTTTGGGCATATACTATGAAGACCAAAGATCATGTTATTAATGTCTTCAAAGAGTTTCATACTAGAGTTGAAATGGAAATAGAAAAGTAATTGAAATGTATAAGATCAGATAATGGTGGTAAGTACACAGGATTATTTAACGATTATTGCAGGTCACATGACATCCAACATGAGATAACAGTTCCCGGTACACCTTAGCATAATACAATTGCAGAGATGATGAACCACACTATCATGGAAAAGATCAGATGTATGCTTTCACAGGCCAAGCTATAAAAAAGTTTTGGGATGTTGCTTTGAGGATTGCAGTTGATGTGATCAACTTGTCACCATGTATAGCCCTAGATGGTGATGTTGCAAAGCATGTATGGTTAGGGAAATGTGTTTCCTATAGGCATTTGAGAGTGTTTGGTTGTCGTACATTTGCATACATTCTAGACAATGAGAGGTCAAAGCTGGATGGTAAGACAAAAGAATATATTTTTCTTGGCTACTCACATTATCAGTTTGGTTACAGGTTTTGAGATCCAGAAAAGTATAAGGTGTTTAGAAGCAGAGATGTGGTCTTCTTTGAGGATCAAACCTTTGAGGATTTGAAGAAGGCACCAACCAAGACTTTTGCAAAAGGATTAGCAAATTGTGACCCAGTTATTCCTCCAATATATATAGGTGATAGGGGAGATGTGTAGGAAAACGATGTAGAGCCTGATGTTGATCTACTTGCAGGACATATTGAGCAAGAAGAAGTTAGGGAGCAACTTCCCATAGAACCTCAATTGAGAAGATATTCTACACAACGTCAACCTTCCAAAAGATACTCTATATATGAGTATGTGATGCTTACTAATGCAAGTGAACCAGAGAGTTACTAGGAAGTAATTGAAAATGAGCAGAAAAAAAGTGGTTAGTTGCTATGCAGGAAGAGATGGATGCTCTACAGAAGAACCATACTTATAATTTGGTGCAACTACCAAAGGGAATAAAAGCTTTGAAGAACAAGTAGGTTTTAAGATTGAAGACTCAAGAATATTGTTCTCAACCAAAGTACAAAGCTAGATTGATTGTGAAAGGCTTTGGTTAAAGGAAAGGTATTGACTTTAAAGAGATTTTTTCTCTTGTTGTTAAAATATCTTATATTCTTGTTGTTCTTGGTATTGCTACTAGCTTGAACTTAGAGGTTGAGTAGTTAGATGTGAAGACAACTTTCCTTCATGGTGATTTGGAGGAGAAAATTTATATGGAGCAACCAGAAGGCTTCAAAGTCAAAGGTAAAGAAAACTTTATCTGCAAAGTGAAGAAGAGCTTGTATGGGCTGAAGCAAGCTCCAAGACAGTGGTGCAAAAAGTTTGATTCATTTATGACAAAATGGATATAAAAGAACGGTTTCATATCACTGTGTATATATCAAACGGTTTGGTGAGGATTTTATTATTCTCTTAATTTACATTTATAACATGCTTATCTTTAGGAAAGATATATCTACAATTGACAGGTTAAAGAAGAAATTGAGTGAGTCTTTTATAATGAAGGATACGGGGCTAACAAAGCAAATACTGGGCATATAGATTTCCCATGACAGAAAAAATAAGAAGATTTGGTTGTCACAGGAGAAATACATCGAGAAGGTATTGGAAAGGTTTAGTATGAGTAATGCAAAACCAGTTGGTTCTTCTCTTGCAAGTCATTTCAAGTTGTGCTCAGAATAGAGTCTGTCAAGTGATGAGGAGAAGGAGAAAATGCAAAAGGTTCCTTATGCTTCAGCAATTGGAAGTTTAATGTACGCGATGGTATGTACGAGGCCGGATATCACATATACAATGGGTGTTACTAGCAGATTTCTTGCAAATCCAAGCAAAGAGCACTGGATAGTAGTGAATTGGATCTTTAGATATCTTAAAGGAAGCTCTAAGGTTTGTTTAAGCTATAGATGTGGACCACCTGTGTGACAAGTTACAAAGATGTAGATATGACAAGAGATACAGATACAAGGAAATTCACATAAGGTTTTGTACTTACTTTTGCAATGGGAGCTATGTCATGACAATCCAGATTGCAAAAGTGTATTACTCTCTCCACCACAGAGATAGAATCAGTGATTTAAAAAGCGTTAAGCGCCAAAATCTAAGATACAAAATGCCCGAGGCGTTCGCCCAAGCACTCGCCCGAGCGAAGCGAGGTGCTAACATATAAAAATATATAATATAATTAATAATATAATTATTTAAAATTTTAAATAAAAATATGCTATTAAATTAAGAAAATCTAAGATACAAAATCACAATGTCACATTAACAAAAAGTTTTAAAATTTAAAACAATAAAATTTTACATCAAAGTCATTCAGCATAATCAATATTATCGTCATTTCATACAAATCATCTTCATTGAATTCGTCCTCTTCCTCTTGTCATTCGACTCCTTCCTCTTCATCAAAATATGTTTCATTCTCTATGTCTTCAACAATAGCAGGAGCAAAGCTTGATACTTTTACACTCATTTTTCTCTTTGTCATATGTCTTGTACATGTTTGTAATTCTCCAACACCTGAAGCTCTTGCCACATCTCCCCATGTCAATCTGTCATCTTCAAATACAAGCTCGTCTTTGGCATCTTACAAGTTAGCACTCATTTCTCCTACCAACCACTCATTTGAATCATCAATATCTTGCAATGAGATTAAATCAATTCTATTTTGCAAATCATGACGAGTCTTCAAAGCTTGATTATACTTTATCTATCTAAATAAATTAATTAATTAAAATAAAAATATTTAGTGATCCTTACATGCTCAAAGGCACTCCAGTTTCGCTCATAACCCGAAGCACTACATGTCAAACTAAGTACTTTGATAACAAATTGTTGTAAGTTCGGGGTGGAATTTCCAAATAGACTCTACCATTCAACTATAAAATTTATGTTATTATTAGCAATAACATAGTAACATAATATATATGAAATTAATTATATCAAATTATTAATACCTGGAGACGTAATTGTCCTGGATCGAACGGTCATTGGAATTCCAAAAAGACCTTCGACATTTTTATATAAAGATAATTCACGAATAATCTTATCTTGAATCTCAAGGCTGTGAACTAATTTTGCAACACACTGATATAACTCATCCAAAACTTCTGCATCAAACCCAACAAATTTAATCTTATAAAAGAATTCAGGGTTCAAATAATATCCTGCTGCATTTAAGGGACGATGAAGTTGATAATTCCATCTTTCATCAATGATTGTAAAAATTTTCTCATATTTTTCTTTATTTTCATTAAAAGACCTTTTAATCATCTTCTTTACTCTATCCATAGCCTCATAAATATATCTTATTATAAGCTTATTTTCATTATCCACCAATTAAAGGACTCGAACAAGAGAGCCCATTACCTTTAATGTATAAACTACATGATTCCAAAAGGATGGCATTAAGATGATATCAGTAGCCCTCTTGCCTTTTGCTTCGTTTGCCCATTTGCTTGTCACCCATTTCTCATAGGTAAACATGTTTCTCAGATTATGTTTTTTACGATACACGCTCTGTAATATCAAGAATGAAGTAGCAAATCGGGTGACACTATATCTTACTAATTCTTTGTTCCCTGTAAATTCTCTCATCATATTCAAAGCCCAATATGATTATAAAGAAATCCAACAACAAAAATTGCCCTTTCTAAGGTTTTCTTGATGCCTAAGATCTTTCCAATATCCTCCAACATTAAATCAATACAATGTACTGCATATGGAGTCCAATATAAGTGGTCTTTTTGTTTCAAGCAATTTACTTGAGACAAAGGATAACAAAAATGATAAGACTTAAGAGTTTAACATATTTAATTGAAGATAAAATAATTAAAAAAATTCAAAAGATGAATATTACCGGCTAATACATAGTTGCTTCTATTGTCGGTTATGATTTGAACGACATTTTGTTCTCTAATTTCTTTCACGAAGTTGTCAAGTAAATCATATATCTTGTCTCCAGATTTTACAAAAGATGAAGCTTATATTAACTTCACAAATATAGTCCCTAAAGAACAATTAACCATAAAATTAATTATACTCTTGCGCCTCCTGTCAATCCAAACATCTGACATAATAGAGCAACCATATGTTGCCCATGATTATTTATGACCCTTTAGTAAGTCATTTATATAATTCAACTCTTTTTGCAATAATGGAACTCGCATCTCATAATAACTTGGAGATTTTAATCCTGCACCATATCTTCCAATAGCTTCAATCATATCCTTAAAATTGTCTAAACGAGTTGTATTAAGGGGAAGACCAGCCTGATAGAAGAAGCGAGCAATGTGCTGAATTGTTCTTCCACTTATTTCTTTATCACAAGCATCACTTATATTTGTTTATCTAAATTTTGAGCCTCCTGCTTGCCCTTGTTGCTTCTGGGATCCTTAAAACATATATAGATCAATCGGTCCTTTTTAACCCTTCTTAGTACTCATAGCTTCTTTTCATTTTTTATTGTATACTTTTTTCCCACTTGGGTTAATACTCATAGAATAATCTTCTTCTTCATCCCTGAGATGTTCAACATTGTCTTCTGGTAAATTCCCGTAAGATTCATTCTTTTGTATCTTCTTTTCATTCATATAACTCAGCAACTCTTTTTTTACCTTAGGTGGACACTTTTTGCAAGTTGCAGCATTCTTGAAATTTCCTACTTGATGTTGTTTTGCACGAAAAATATCACATCTAGTAGTCTTATCGTAGAATATGTAAGTCACTGCATTAGGATCTTTCGGATCCTTCATATAATTATACTTTCATGCAGAATCTTTTTTTGATGCTATTGGAGACTCTATTGAGTTGCTCTGTATACTTGTCAATTATCCTAAAACCTATCAATAATTTCAAATAAATAAAAATTAATAGTATTAAAATCAAAATAATATATTATTAATCTAATAAATACAAATACTATTATTAGTATACTGTGTTAACAGTATATAGAAGGAGAAGAAGAAAGAGGAGTGTAAGGGGGTGCTGACTGAGAAAAGAAGCGGTAGCAGCAGCGACAACGGGAGCGGGACTATAAAGAGGTAGCAGTAGTGGGAGCGGGAGCGGCGAGCAGCGAGCAGCGGGAGCGGGAACGGCGAGCGACGACAGCAGCAGCAGCAGCGAGTAGCGACAGCGGAAGCGAGTAGCGATAGTGACAGCGGCAGCGAGCAGCGGTAGTGCCAGCGAGCAACAGCAGCGGCAGCGGGAGCGGGAGTAAGAGCGGCTATAGTGACAGCGGTAGCGAGCAGCGACAGCAGCGAGCAACGGGAGCGACAGCGATAGTAGCAACGAGCAGGGATAGGGTTGGGCAACGACAGCTGATATCGGTGCTTTAGTTGGTTCAATTGAACAAGTGATTGAAAGAGGCGCTCAGGCGCTTGCCTAGGCGCTCGGGCGAGGCGAGGCGAGGCCCGAGCGCCTCGCTAATGTCCCAGGCGGCGCGCTTCAAACAAGCGTCGCCTGGGCGCTCGCCCGAGCCCAGGCGCTGGGCGCTTCGGGCGAGCGCCTAGGTAAACCAAGTGACCGAACCAGGATTTTAGGTCTGGTTCGGTCCTGGTTCGGTTATTAGTTGGTTCAATCAAACCAACTAAACCGATATAACCCTTACCTAACCCTAACCCGCCACCCCTGCCGCTCCCGATCTCGTTGCTCGTCGCTCCTGCTCCCGCTGTCGCTGCTCGTCGCTGTCGCTGCTCGCGCCTCCCACTGCTCGCGCCTCCTGCGAGCCCTCCCGCTGCTCGCGCCTCCCGCGAGCCCTCCCAGCTGCCACGAGCCCTCCCGCTGCTCGCGACTCCCGTGAGCCCTCCCGCTGCTCGTGCCTCCCGCGAGCCTTCCCTCTGCTCGTGATTCCCGCGAGCCCTCCCGCTGCTCGCGCCTCCCGCTCCCTTTCCCTTTCCCCCCGCCGCTCGCCACTGCCAACGCTGCTTCCTTTCTCCGTCAAGCTCAGACTGCTCAGTATACTCTTAAATCTTAATATTAAGTTTATTTGAATTTTGAAATGATTAATTTTTATTAATAGATTAATAATATATTATTTTTATTTTAATGTTATTAATTTTTATTTATTTGAAATTATTGCTAGGTTTCAACATAAATGGCAAGTGTAGAGAGCAACTCAATAGAGTCTCCAATGATATCAAAAAAAGATCCTGCATGGAAGTATAATTATTTGAAGGATCCGAAATATCATAATGCAGTGACTTGCATATTCTGTGATAAGATTACCAAAGGTGGTATTTTTCGTGCAAAATAACATCTAGTAGGAAATTTCAAGAATATAGCAGCTTGCAAAAAATGTCCACCTGAGGTAAAAGAAGAGTTGTTGAGTTATATGAATGAAAAGAAGACACAAAAGAATGAATCTTATAGGAATTTACCAAAAGACAATGTTGAACATCTCAGGGATGAAGAAGAAGATTATTCTATGAGTATTAACCCAAGTGAAAAAAGAGTATACGACAAAAAGGGAAAAGAAGTTATGAGTACAAAGAAAGGTAAAAAAGGACCGATGGATCTATATATGCTTCAAGGATCCCAGAAACAACAAGGGCAAGCAGGAGGCTCAAAATTTAGACAAACAAATATAAGTGATGCTTGTGATAAAGAAATAAGAGGAAGAACAATTCAGCACATTGCTCGCTTCTTCTATCAAGCTGGTCTTCCCCTTAGTACAACTCGTTTAGACAGTTTTAAGGATATGATTGAAGCTATTAGAAGATATGGTGCAGGATTAAACCTTCAAGTTATTATGAGATGCGAGTTCCATTGCTGCAAAAAGAGTTGAATTATACAAATGACTTACTAAAAGGTCATAAAGAATCATGGGCAACACATGGTTGCTCTATTATGTCAGATGTTTGGACTGACAGGAGGCGCAGGAGTATAATTAATTTTATGGTTAATTGTTCTTTAGGGACTATGTTTGTGAAGTCAATAGATGTTTCATCTTTTGTAAAATCTGGAGACAAGATATATGATTTACTTGATAACTTCGTGGAAGAAATTGGAGAACAAAATATCGTTCAAATCATAACCGACAATGGAAGCAACTATGTTTTAGCTGGTAATATTCATCTTTTGATTTTGTTAATTATTTTATCTTCAATTAAGTGTGTTAAACTCTTAAGTCTTATCATTTTTGTTATCCTTTGTCTCAGGTAAATTGCTTGAATCAAAAAAATAACACTTGTATTGGACTCCATGTGCAGCACATTGTATTGATTTAATGTTGGAGGATATTGGAAAGATCTTAGAAATCAAGAAAACCTTAGAAAGGGCAATTTTTGTTGTTGGATTTCTTTATAATCACATTGGGGCTTTGAATATGATGAGAGAATTTACAGGGAATAAAGAATTAGTGAGACATGGTGTTACCCGATTTGCTACTTCATTCTTGACATTACAGAGCGTGCATCGTCAAAAACATACTCTGAGAAATATGTTTACCTCTGAGAAATGGGTGACAAGCAAATGGGCAAAAGAAGCAAAAGGCAAGAGGGCTACTGATATCATCTTGATGTCATCCTTTTGGAATCATGTAGTTTATATATTAAAGGTAATGGGCCCTCTTGTTCGAGTCCTTCGGTTGGTGGATAATGAAAATAAGTCTGCAATGGGATATATTTATGAGGCTATGGATAGAGCAAAGGAGACGTTTAAAAGATCTTTTAATGAAAATGAAGAAAAATATGAGAAAATTTTTGCAATCATTGACGAAAGATGGAATTGTCAACTTCATCATCCCTTACATGCAGCAGGATATTATTTGAACCCTGAATTCTTTTATAAGATTAAATCTGTTGAATTTGATGCAGAAGTTTTCGGTGGGTTATATCAGTGCGTTGCAAGATTAGTTCCCAGCCTTGAGGTTCAAGATAAGATTATTCATGAATTATCTTTATATAAAAATGTTGAAGGTCTTTTTGGAATTCCAATTGCCGTTCGATCCAGGACAACTACCTCTCCAGGTATTAATAATTTGATATAATTAATTTCATATATATTATGTTACTATGTTATTGCTAATAATAACATAAATTTTGTAGCTGAATGGTGGAGTCTATTTGGAAATTCCACCCCGAACTTACAGAAATTTGCTATCAAAGTACTTAGTTTGGCATGTAGTGCTTCGGGTTGTGAACGAAACTGGAGTGTCTTTGAGCATGTAAGTATTACTAAATATTTTTTATTTTAATTAATTTATTTATTTAGATATATGTATTAATATATTTTTAAATTATATGACATGATAGATTCACTCGAAAAGAAGAAATCGGTTAGAACATCAACGATTGCACGATCTTGTTTACATAAAGTATAATCAAGCTTTGAAGACTCGTCATGATTTGAAAAATAGATTTGATTCAATCTCATTGCAAGATATTGATGATTCAAATGAGTGGTTAGTAGGAGAAATTGGTGCTAATTTGCAAGATGCTGAAAACGAGCTTGTATTTGAAGATGATAGATTGACATGGGACGATATGGCAAGAGCTTCAGGTGCTGGAGAATTACAAACATATACAAGACAGATGTCAAAGAGAACAATGAGTACAAAAGCATCAAGCTCGACTCCTGCTATTATTGAAGACATAGAGAATGAAACATATCTTGATGAAGAGGAAGGAATCGAAGGACAAGAGGAAGAAGACGAATTCAATGAAGATGATTTGTGTGAAAATGACGATAATATTGATTATGATGAATGACTTTGATGTAAAATTTTATTGTTTTGAATTTTGAAACTTTTTGTTAATGTGACATTGTGATTTTGTATCTTAGATTTTCTTAATTTAATAGCATATTTTTATTTAAAATTTTAAATAATTATATTTATTAATTATATTATATATTTTTATATTTTAGCGCCTCGCTTCGCTCGGGCGAGCGCCTAGCACCTCGGGCGTTTTTGGACCTTAGCACCTTTTGGCGCCTAACGCTTTTTAAATCACTGAATTGAACCAACTAAAGCACCGGAGACCGAACTAAACCTAAAACGTTGGTTCGGTTGCTTGGTTTAACCTAGGCGCTAGCCCGAAGCGCTCAGCACCTGAGCTCGGGCGACCACCCAAGCGATGCCTCTTTGAAACGCACCGCCTGGAAGTGAAGCGAGGCGCTCGAGTCTCGCCTCGCCTCGCCCGAGCGCTTAGGCGAGCACCCGAGCACCTTTTTAAATCATTGGATAGAATATATTGCTGCTACAAAGGTTTGTAAAGAAATATTATGGATGAAAGAATTCTTACAAGAATTATGGTTGAAATAAAAAAATTATGTGATGAATTGTGATAGCCAAAGTGTCATTCATTTGTGTAAGAACCTAACTTTTCGTTCAAACTCAAAGTATATCGATATCAGATATCATTGGATTTGAAACATACCTAAAGAGAAGCAGTTGCAACTTTAGAAAAATCATACAGATGATAATGAAGTAGACATATTGATAAATACCTTATCGAAAGAAAGGCATGAGATGTGCCGACAGTTGGTCGGCATAGTTTCACATTAAGGAGTCATGAGACAACCTCCCTTATGAGCTGAAGGGGGAGGTTGTTGGGTTGATAGCCCATGAGTTCAACCCATAGCCCACCTCTCTTTTTATATAATCCTAGATCTAATAAGGGGGGGTATGGTGGCTGTGAAAAATTGGGAGGAAAACTACAGCAATAAGGCAGAAAACTACAACAGCAACTTGATTCAAAAAAGGCGAGAAAGAGACAGAAAAACAAAAGAAGGAAAGGGAAGAAGTCAAAGACAATGCAGAGAGACTGTTCTCAATCATCCAAACAGTGTTCTCATCTCAGGTTAGATCAGATCTATAGTAGATTCTTGTTGTAATTACTTGGGGAGATTTTGGATACTATGCACAGTAACGTAATCCTTATATCTCAATTATTCTCTTGAGATTGTTGTTTGGGTTTTGGGCAAAAGATTATGAGATTTGTTTATTCATTATTCTTATAGTGGATTATCTCTGGTTTGTCCCGTGATTTTTACCCTTCACGTTGAAGAGGTTTTTCACGTAAATCTTGATGTCCTATTTGATTGTGATTTTCATTTAATTTCGTTATATGTTACGACTTGCTTGTATTTGTTCGTATATAAAAGTTTATTTCTCATTATATCCCATCAGACCACAAGTATATTATTAACAAGGGAATCTATTAGCAGCCAATAATCAACCACGTGATATCTCTCTCCCACTATCTAATAACTTAAAAAGGTCTCATCTAAGAAATCAGATCCAACTCAATCTGACATGACTTTGCTTAATATTTCTAACCGAGTTCAACACGATCTAACCTGAAGTTGAAGATGAGAGGGTTAAAAAATCTCAACCTATAATCCAGTAGGAAAGGACTATACATAATCCACCCGATGAGTTGCATCCTCATCAAGACCTTATCTATAATGATGTTTCTGAGAAGCGAGAAAATTCACCTTGTAGGAAAACATATTTTTATCATTTTTGTGTAAATTCTCTACAAAAAAATCACACTACATATTCCATTCTCCTCAAGCACCAGTATCTTCTAGTCTCATGTTGGCAAAGTTCCTCTCTTAAATATAATGACATCATTGGTGTGTACTCTCCTAGACATCTAACGCCAATCACCATAATTTTCATTGCTTTCTCCTATATATGTGATATGCCATTCACTCTTTATCCACAAATCATAGAATTTTTTAAGATGAATGCTTCAGACCCTAACTTCTGAGATGCAATCAGTGACCAACTTTGCATGACATATTTCACTTGCTTGATGCAACCCAAGAAGAGAACTTTTACCCAAAAAACTGATGTGATTAACTCCTCAATTGTGATGGTAAAATAAGGCATGCCACTGTGATAAACTCCTCAATTGTAATAAACTTAGTGTTACGCATAAGAACAGATGAATATAGGAACACAATATACTCCCCACGACATTTAGTATCGCCAACAACTTCCACAGTCTAAAGTATTCACAAAACATCCACTACAGCTTGTAAGTTATCAAACAACCAATTACTAACGATTAATGTATCAGTGCTACCCATCATAAAGATGAATGAAGAATCAATAGGCTATATGAAGAGCACCAAATTCTAACATGATTGTTCACTGGCATAACAAGAATGTTCAGAAAAGAGAAAAGAGAACATCCCATGATTGTTCACTGGCATAACAAGAATGCTCAGAAAAGAGAAAAGAGAACATCCCATGATTGTTCACTGGCATAACAAGAATGCTCAGAAAAGAGAAAAGAGAACATCCCATGATTGTTTACTGTCATAACAAGAATGCTCAGAAAAGAGAAACGAGAACATCCTATTATTAGTGTGTTTAGTTATAGTTCTTGGCGAGATATCAAAAAGACAGAAACATCATCATCATCATCCAATACTACAATGTACATCATCATCATCATTGTTATGCCTAAAGAGATTAAAGCATTGACAATGTACATCATCATCATCATCCAAGAATGGTTGCGTGCTCCATCATAGGCAATTCTACAGTACCAATACTACAATGTAGTCAAGATAATTGACCAGAGATTAAAAATCATAATTGGATGACCGAGTAGTATGAACTCTCTTCAATTATGCCCTAATAATTCAATATTACCAGAAGGCATAATGCAAAGAGTTCAAACGTAGGTTCAACACACTGACCTTCATTAAATTATCGAGTTGTTTGCAGCACTTTAAAGAACAACAAAATAATAGAATAAATATTGGTGTTAAAAGCAGAGTAAAAGAACATATCTAATAATTTACTATCATATCAGCTACTGTGGCATATGCAGGAATATCAGTATCAACTATCATCAATAATCTGGACCACAAGCATATTATTAACAAGGCAATCTGTTGGCAGCCAATAATCAACCACGTGATATCTCTCTTCCCACTAACTGATAACTTAAAAAAGGTCTCATCTAAGAAATCAGATCCAACTCAATCTGACATGACTTCGCTTAATATTTCTAACCGAGTTCAACACGATCTTAGCAACCTGAAGTTGGAAGATGTGAGGGTTAAAAAATCTCAACCTACAATCCAGTAGGAAAGGACTAGACATAATCCACCTGATGAGTTGCATCCTCGTCAAGGTCTTATCTATAATGATGTTTCTGAGAAGCAAACAGATTAATGTGAGAAAAGGCCTTATCTATAATGATGTTTCTGAGAAGCAAACAGATTAATGTGAGAAAATTCACCTTGTAGGAAAACATATTCTATCATTTTGTGTAAATTCGCTACAAAAAAATCACACTGCATATTCCATTCTCCTCAAGCACCACTATCGTCTAGTCTCATGTTGGCAAAGTTCATCTCTTAAATATACTGACATCATTGGGGTGCACTCCTAGACATCTAACGCCAATCACCATAATTTTCATTCCTTCCTTTCTCCTGTATATGCGATATGTCATTCACTCTTTATCCACAAATCATAGAATTTTTTAAGATGAATGCTTCAGACCCTAACTTCTGAGATGCAATCAAAAAACTGATGTGATAAACTCCTCAATTGTGATGGTTAAATAAGGCACGCCACTGAGTCAGTAACATATTCTTGAACCAAATATTTTCAAAAATGACAATAAAGTTCTAAATAATTCATGGGACTAATCACATCCCCTACAGTAGTGAGGAGCGATGCCAGATCGGTGCTAACTCCTACTGAAGTTATCATGATAAGAAAATTAGGAAAAGAAATTACATTATAACCTATAACTAAAATGCTCACAGTGGACTCGGTCCAAGTTTGACATGATAGCATCATCCTCTACTCGGTGACCTCAGTCAGCTTCGACTCCATCCTTCTCCTGACAGTCTCACATCTTTTCCAACTTATGAACTCTTTGCATTATGCCCTAATTCATCTATTCAGGGAGCTGAAACTAAAAAAGAAAAAGAAAACATATGCAGAGAATTTAACAAATAATGACACACACCTGCAATGAAAGCTGTCATCGCCCTTTTCCCTCTCAGATCTGTTTCCAGTGTAACTGTAAGATCCTTTTTTTAACTTTATTCACCCTTGGTAGCAGTTGAAGTCATCAAAAAAACAAACCTTATAGCTTGCAATGCTTTTTTTTTTAGGTTAAAGCCTTCATATCCAAATACTTACGACTTAGCCATGTAGGACTAAGAACAGTTCTAGGAGCCTTTGCTCGTACCTTTGGCACGAATAAATTTGTTTCGATGCTTGTGGTGAAAGTCCAGTAAGAAGAACTCTGACATCTAATCGCTATGATAAAGAATATTTCCATGATTCGAATATTGATTTCTTATTTTGGGTTGATAAGTTCGATGAGAGCAGGTATCGTCAGTACACAGCATACCAACACCACCAAATCCGATCTCCACGGAAATCCAAACACGGTAAAAGAGGAAGAAAAGGCAAATCGAATGAGAAAAAAGAGACATGGCCCAGAAGAAAGCTTGAACGCCATCTCATTGATCTAATTGGATGGGATCGACAAACAAAAGAGGGCAGAAGATGAGAACCTGGGAATTTAGGGTTCAAGTGGTTCGCTGAGGAGGAGGAGGAGGAGACTTTCCTCCCTCGATCGAAATGGAAGAATCCAGACACAGATCACAAGGAAAGCGCAGAGACCTTCCTACCTACTTTGAACGATACGGAAGAATCCGAACGCAGATAGCAGGGAAAGTACGAATTGCTCTTATTTAACATAGGGGAGGGATATTGAGCCCGACCTTTTTATTCAATAAAGGGATATTTAAATTTAAAAAATCAAAATTAATATCATCATCAAAATTATTTTTCTTAACTTTTAAAATTTTATTAAAAATAATATAAATAAATTCTTTTATAATTAAAATTCTTTTATTAAAAATATAAAATACTTTAGAAATAAAAGAATAATCAAGAAAAATTTCTTTATCAGATTTAACAATAAATTTACGTAAGACATCTTTTTCATTCAAGATAAAATATTTATATCCAAAAATTTTAAAATATAAAATATTAGATTTTTTATTATTCCACAATACATAAGAAGTTTTGGTGAGTAAGGGTCTTATTAGAACTCTATTCATGACATAGCATATTGTGTTTACGGCTTCAGCCCAAAAATATTTGGATAGGCTATGTTCATTCAACATGGTTTTTGTTATTTCTTGTAAATTTCTATACTTTCTTTCTACTACTCAATTTTGTTGAGGATTTCTTGGAATAAAAAAGTTATGGTTGTATCTATTAGATTCACAAAATTCTTAGAAATCACGGTTTTGAAATTCACCACCGTGATCACTTCGAATTGACGAAATCATAAAACCCTTTTTATTTTGAATAAGTTTACAAAACTTAGAGAAATACCTAAAGCATTTACTTTTGTATACCAAAAAATAAGTCCATATGTATCTACTATAATCATCCACGATGACAAAAGTGTATTTGCTACCTCCTAGGCTTGATATAGCAATTGGTCCGAACAAGTCCATATGGATCAATTGTAAAGGTCTATAGGTGTTTGTTTGGTTCTTAGGTTTGAAGCTACCTTTTATTTGTTTTCCTAGTTGACATGCATCACACATATTATCTTTGACGAACTTGATACGAGGAATTCCTCTTACAAGTTCTTTAGATGAAATTTGAGTGATTAGTTTCATACTAGCATGACCTAATCTCCTATACCAAAGCCAAGCATCGTCATTCAAAATCAAAAAATATATTTCATTACAAAGATCATTAATGTCAATAGTGTATACGTTATTTTGTTTTAGTGCAATCATAGATGTGTTTTTGTGTGGTTTTTCAATAATGCAATCATTAGATTCAAATTTAATAATGTATCCTTTATCATACAATTGACTAATGCCCAAAAGATTATGCTTTAAGCCATCAACTAACAACACATCTTCAATAGAAAAGGTGGATTTGTTACCTATTGTCATGGCCTTAGCTGGAATTGCTTAAGGCTTGAGGCACCATTGCGGCTAAAATTCGAACTTAGCTTGCGTTGCCTAAGTCGTGAGGCACCCTTGCGGTAAAGACACGAACTTAGCTTGCGTTGCCTAAGTCGCGCTTCACCCTTGCGATATTGCTCTACAAAGATCCACCCACTTGCAACCTCTCACAAGTCCTGAAGGACCTGTAAAAGAGAAAGTTGAATTGGTTCGACAGAACGAGTAACGGACAAGTCCTGACGTCTCGCGAAAAGGGAAAGCTTTACAAGCAATTCAGCAAACACCTTATGTGCACAAGAGAAAAGAGGGAGAGGGGGAAAACAAGGACTTTAGAGGGTTGAACAAACAGCTGCAAGTCCACAAACAGCTGCTCGCCGGGTGTCGGGCGCGATAACAAGTTTTCGTCAAGGTAACGAGCGAACTTGCGAAAGGTTGTTCAACGCTCAATACTATACCGAAGCCCCATCATCTAGCCCGGTGCCACCTGGGGGGTTCCAAGGGGCTGAGATAGCTGACGTTTTGGTGAGCGGAAGTGGACTGTAGAAAACAGCCCGTGGCTCACAAAAACATAATTGTTTTGGGCTGTTTTAGGCTGTTTTAGGGTTGTTTTGCTCGGTTCGATGAGCGATCGCTTTGTAGCGTTGTAACTTATTCGAACTTACATATTTACAAGCAAAATAACTAAAAACAATGGCAAAACATGCTACCAAGTAGTTGTACATGTGGATGAGAGCAAAACACGGTTCGTTGAATGAAGTTATTGCGGGTGCTTGACGACCGTTCGTGACATTCTCCCCCACTTAAACTGTTGACGCCCTCGTCGATGCTTGTTGGTAGTTGTTAAGGATGGCTTCTTCATGTCGCAGGGCATCTTTAGGCTCCCAATTGGCTTCAGTTCGGGGAAACTTTCGTCACTTCACCAAGTATTCTGTCTGCTCAACTCCATTGGGTAGCTTTATTTTGCGGTCCGCCAGAATGGTTTCAACTCGCTTCTCGTAGGAGGCTGTGATGGGAGGTAGCCGAGTTGAAACACTTCGGAAAGCATCTTGCGGATCTGAGTGGTAGGCTTTTAGGTTGCTGGCATAAAGAACGTTGTGAATTTTGAACCACGTCGGCAGTTGCAACTTGTAGGAGACATTGCCTACCCTGCTGATAGTTGGGAAGGGCCCTTCATACTTGCGCACCAATCCTTTGTGGACTTTGTTCCTAAAGAATTGGAGTGATGCTGATTGGAGTTTTACCAATACCAAATTGCCAACCTTGAACTCTTGCGGTCGCCTTCCCAAGTCTGCCCACTTCTTCATCCTTTTTGACACCTTCTCCAAGTAAGCCCACGCAATATCTGCATTTCGATGTCACTCTTTTACGAAGTGGTAGGCTGACGGACTACTTCTAGTATACCCGATTGCCATGGTGTGAGGAGTTTATGGTTGTTGTCCTGTAATGATCTCGAAGGGGCTCTTGTTGGAAGCAGAGCTCCGTTGCAAGTTGTAGGAGAATTGGGCAATGTCCAACAGCTTCACCCAATCTCGTTAGTTGGCACTCACGTAGTGTCGAAGATATTGCTCCAAGAGTGAGTTTATCCTTTCAGTCTGGCCATCCGTTTAGTGGTAGAGGCTTGTGGAGAAATATAACTTTGACCCCAAACAATTTGAATAGCTCAGTCCAGAATCGTCCCAGGAACCAAGCATCTCGATCACTAATGATATTGTGCGGGACTCCCTAATCCTTCACCACATCATCATCAGCTTGGCCGCCTCCTCTGTTGAACAGTGTAGGGGAGCAGCAATGAAGGTTGCATACTTTGAAAACCGATCAACCACCACGAGTATCGATCTGAGTCTCCCTATAAGTGGCAAGCTTGATATGAAGTCCAAGGAAATCCTCTCCCATGGCCTTTCTAGTACGGGCAATGGCTCCAAAAATCTCACCAGCTTCCGCTGCTCCGCCTTGTCTTATTAGCAAGTGAGGCATGTTCGAACATATTCCTCCACATCAGTCCCCATCTTCAGCCAGTAGAAGGCCCTCTCTATGAGAGCCAACGTTCTGTGAATGCTTAGGTGTCCAGCACAAAGGGAATCGTGACACTCTCTTAAGAGTTCACGCCTCAAATTATCCACTCGGGAAACATAAACCCTATTCCCTTTTGTGTAAACAAGTCCCTCTTGGACCCAAAATCATCGCGCCTTGCCTTCTTTGATGAGCTGCATTAGGATAACTGCCTGGTGGTCATTATATAGTCCATCCTTAATCCTGGAAAGGAAGTTGGAGTACAACTGACTGGCTTGGCCTCCGCCCTCTAATTGTATGGTATTCATGCGCTCCACTTTCCGACTCAATGCATCGGCCACGACATTTGTCTTTCCAGGCTTATACTCCATTGTCATATCAAATTCAGCCAAGAAGTCCTGCCATCGTGCTTGCTTTGGGGAAAGTTTCTTTTATGTTTGGAAATAGCTTAGAGCGATGTTGTCTGTCCTCAGCACAAATCGCGATCCGAGAAGGTAGTGTCGCCAAACTCGTAGACAGTGGATCACCGTTATCATCTCCTTCTTGTGCACTGGATACCGTCGCTCGGTCTCGTTGAACTTGCGGCTTTCATAGGCCACCGGATGACCCTCTTGCATGAGTACTCCCCCAATAGCAAAGTCTGAAGCATCTGTATGGATTTCAAAAGGCTCCCCATAGTTTGGCAATTTGAGCACCGGTTCTTCTAGAACAGCAGCCTTCAAATCTTAGAATGCTATTTTACATTTGTCAAACCACTTCCAAGGCTGCTCCTTCTTCAGCAACTTCGTCAGTGGAGTTGCATGCTTCGAGTACCCCGCTATAAAGCGTCGATAGTAGTTGATGAAACCAAGGAAGGATCTCAACTCTGACACCTTCTTTGGAGTTTGCCATTCTGTAACCGCTTGCACTTTTGATTTGTCCATGCGAATGGAGCCATCACCTATTCGATACCCTAAGAATAAGATCTCTGTTTAGGCAAAGTAGCATTTCTCTCTTTTCATGAATAAAGTGTTCTCCCTGAGAACCTTGAAAATTGTCCGAACGTGCTAGACATGCTCCTCGAGCGTTTGACTGTAGACAACAATATCGTCTAAGTAGACAACCATGAACTTGTCCGAATACTCCTTGAATAGTTGGTTCATGAGAGTGCAGAACGTGGCCGGAGCATTGGTTAAGTCGAAAGGCATCACCAAGAACTCAAACGCTCCATACTTAGTTACACAGGTAGTCTTCGCTTCGTCGCCTTCAGCAATGCGCACCTACCAATATCCCGACCAAAGGTCGAGTTTTGAGAAACACTTGGCTTTGCCCAACTGGTTGAACAAGTCCGCGATGAGTGGGATGGGATACTTATTCTTTACTATCACTTTGTTAAGGGCTCGGTAATCAACGCATAGTCGGAGGCTCCCATCTTATTTCTTCTGGAAGAGAACTAGAGCTCTGAATGGTGCTTTAGAGCTACGGATGAGACCACCGCTTAGCAGTTCACCTAACTGTTTTCTAAGTTCTACTAACTCTAGCGGGGACATGCGGTAGGGTGGTCTCGCTGGAGGCTTCACTCTTGGCTCTAGCTCAATGTTGTGATCCACGCCTCTGCGCAGTGGAAGAGTCTTCGGTAACTCAGGTGGCATAACGTCATTGAACTCTTTCATGACATTTGCCACCATAATAGGTTCTTAAATGGCCTTTTCGTCAAGTGGCTCTAGCTTCATAGTAGCAACGAAGGTTAATTCACCTTTTCACACCCCTTTCTTTAATTACAACGCCAATATATGTTGCGGTTCCTTGGATCCTCTCTAAGAGACAGGAACCACGCAAGGGTCATCATCTCCCATCATACACAAGGAGTTTAGGAACGACATAGGCACCAACTTCGCCACGTGCATGAACTCCATTCCAAGAATTATTTGGAAGTCGTCCAATGGCACCGCCATCATGTTGGTGTTCCCGCTCCATGTTCCAATCTTGATGGGAACTCCCTTCGCCAACCCGAAGATTCGCCTGGCCTCCGAGTTCACCACCTTCATTCGACTTGGGCTCTTCTCTAAGATCAACCTAAGTTGCTTTGCTTCTCGATCGACAATGAAATTGTGGGTAGCACCCATGTCCACCATCGCACGGGTCGTTTGGCCATTTAGCTTAATGTCTACATACATCAACTCACTACTTCTTGCTTTTTGTAGCCTTATCTTTGTGCTCTCCCCCACTTGACCCCGCAAGGCGTTCAATAAACGTATTGCTCCCATCCGGGGTCCTTACGAGTCCTCGTCGTCGCTGTTGGATTCAAAACTGCTCGAACTAACAGCGACAGCCTTGCCCTTGTCCGATTTTGGAGGGTGGATGGAAGCTGTTAAAGCATTGAGTGCCTATTTTTATGGGTACTCCATCACTATGTGCGGCCTTCCGTACAAGAAGCATCCTCTAGGTTTCGGGGTCTTACCTTTTGGGCTTGGCCCTTTATGGGAACTCTTCTTTCTTTGTTCGCCCCCGAGCTCCTTCCCTCGAGAATGTTTTGGAGGGTGATTGCCTGAAGATTGTTTCCTTCTTCCTGGGTCTTCAAAGCAAACAAAGTCGATGAGCCTTTCTGCAGCAGCAATTTCCCAACCACATCGGTGACATTCCTTCGATGTAGTTCTTGTTGAGCCCATGGCTTCAAACCATCGAGGAAGCTAAACAGCTTATCCTTCTCGGACATGTCCTATATGTCCAACATTAGTGCAGAAAATTATTTCACAGTCTCGGATGGAAGTACTCTGGCAGAGTTGTCTCAACTTCTTTCTTGCAATGAACTCAGTATTCTCCGGTAGGAACTGAGTTCTCAACTCCTGCTTCAAGTCCTCCCATGTATCAACCTGACACCGACCTTGTTGGATCTCCTCCCAACGGGTTCACCACCAAAGTTTCGCATCTCCATTCAGATACATTGTTGCTACAGAAAGTTTAGTATCTTCAGAATCGGGCCTCGTAGCTCGAAAGTATTGTTCCATGTTGAACAGAAAATTCTCGAGCTCTTTGTCATCTTTGGCCCCTCCATAACCATGAGGCTCGGGTGCCCTCAAGTTTTGTGGTGGTGCAACGGGGGTGTTGTTTCCTCCCACATTTAGTGCTATTGTGAGCATGGCCACACTTGAAGATAGTTTCGCTATAACTTCCTGCAAGTATTGCACGGAGTCTTTGGTGTCATCTGACAGCCAGTCAACTAGGGCCTTGACCTTGTCGATCCTGGACTTCGCTTTCTCTTATGAGCTCTCTACTCCAACAAGCCTTTGTTGGCTATAGTAGAGTTCCTCCACGCTTACTTCAAGAATATCCAAGCAGGTCTCTGCCATTGTGAGTCTCCCCTTGTAACTCTTTTTCCTAGTTGGCGCTCTAGATTGCGCCTCCTCCACTCGCGGAGAGTAGCCAACTTCTCGCTCATAATGTTCATTGTCGCGCTCCTCTTGAGCATGACAGGTATGACTCACGGCCAGCTCGATATTGGGCCTAGAGGGTCACACACATATGGTAGGCATTGCGATGAGTAGAGGTTCGGATATGAGATATCCGACGGAGCCCTTGTCTTATTGGATGCAGATCCAATACCCACTAGGGAAAGGACCCATTAGGGTTTTGACACGGGATCTCTATAAATAGGAGGGATTCACAGCCTCATAGGCTAGAGTCTTTGCTTGCCCTTCCTATTCTCCTCTCCCTCTCCACCTCAGAGTAGGCCTGGAGTTTTGAGGAGCGTCGTCGCAACCCTGCTGTGTGGATCACCGCTAGAGAGGAGGACGCTTGACCTCCTTCACCCTCTCCTGAGGATCTGCAAGGAAACAGGGATATACGATCTCCCTAGGTAACACAATCTCTATACGCAGTTTTGTGTTTTGCGGATTTTGCGCACCAATCTTCGCACGACGACGAACATCTTTTTGGGAATCGGGGATTTTTGTTTTCTTGTTCTTCCGCTGCGCATATGATGTCGCCCCCCATGATTTCCCAACAGTGGTATCAGAGCCAGGTTGTTCGTGCGAATGATTGGTTTTTGAACTGCGTGTGTTGTGTTTAGGAAGAATATTGACGTCAAAATCGTTGACGCAAAAGCAAGGAAGGGCAGCAACAGTTGCTGCCCTCGATCTGCATGCCTGCAGCCAGCCGCAGCCGCAGCCAGGCAGCACAGCGCCGGCGCATGCGCAAGCGCTGTGCCTGCAGCAGCCGGCCGGCGGTCTGCTTGCAGCAGGCTTGCGGCCGGCGGGGCTGGCAGCCCGCGGGTAGAGGCGCCTGCGGCCGCTGAGCCCGCGGGTAGAGGCGCCGCGGGGCAGCAGCGCGGGCTGAGGCACTGCAGGGCAGCGGCGCCTGTGGCCGCTGCTCCCACGGGCAAAAACCCCGCAGGGGCGGCCGCCAGCGAGGCAGCACCGCCTGCGGGCGCTGCCTCGCCGGCAGAACTGCCCGCGGAGGCGGCGACGCCCGCGGGGGCGCCCACCTGCAACGGCAGCGCCGCCAGCGGGCGTGCCGCCCGCAGGCGAGGGCAGCGCCCCGCCCCTCGCCGCACAGGCCGCCGCCAGCAGGGTGGCGGCGGCAACGGCAGCAGCAAAGGGCAGTAGGAAATTAGGGTTTTCTGGGCAAAAGACAGTTTTACCCCTCGGAATTTGAGAAATTCCAGTTTCTGTCTTTTGTCCAAATTACGAAAATACCCTTAGGAATTGAGAAATTCCCTATATATCCCTGATTTCAGAAAATATTAATTAATTAAAAGGTTTAGTTGATTATTATTTTTATTATCTAGTAGTCCTACATAGTGACGATTATTTATACATGTGATGTATGATGAGTGGACGGATGATCATGGACCGTGTGATGTGTGTACTTGTGATTATTATTATTGAGGTCTGCGAACCTCCATTATATTTCTCGTTTATTGTCGGGCCTGCGTGCCTATGATTAAGTTGTAATCACATAAGGAGGCGCAGCGAGAGCGTGGAAGCCATAGCGGGACCCACGAGACGGACGATCGTGATGCATGAAGATGCATCAAGATGTCGACGGAACCAACGAGGACGAGATGGACGATCACAAGGCATGGAGATGCACCGTTGCACACATAGATCTTGATGTGAGTGATTAGGCCTACTGGCTCGGGCCTAATCATATTAGGTTGTGGTCCATGATCATCTGGTGTGATTGCTTATACACATACTAGATATGTATATATATTTGCATGCGATGTAGATATATATTAAATATGTACATGTGTGACATGTCATAATAGGAGACCAAATCATAGAAACATCTCTCGATAATATTAAGTCGGTAAACGTGAGGCAATTAGATTGACCCACGTGGCCTTCCATCGTTATGAGTAGGAACCGAATCCCGGTGTAGGTTGAGTTGGTCGAGTCCCTCGAGACTCACCTATATCGCGATTCGCTATCTTGCTTACGACATAGAGATGTCACCGGTGACCTGAGGGCATGATATGCTTGGTCGAGTCCCTCGAGGGTATATCATCAAATCAGACTTATCTTGTAACGAAGGTGTTGACTTAACCGAGCATCATGGTTGGTCGAGTCCCTCGAGGCCATGGTGATTCGGAGGCCGAACAGGACGGGAATCACAAGGAGTTGTGATCGGCAAGAGTTGCCTACCTTTTAGGCTTAGTGTGATTGGTCGAGTCCCTCGAGGTTACACTAAGACGTTGATTGGATCCTGATCCCCACTAGAAGTCTGTCGGAGACTTCTGTTTCATGTGATGAGGGTGTCACGTGACTCGTTAGTAAAATAGTGAGAGCATATTAAGATAGAAGTCATATCTTGATAGTTTATTTCTTGCAAAATCTGCATTCATTTTTGCTGCATCTTTATTTTCAGAAAATATCACTTTCAAATCCCTTACGTGGCATACTTGATGTCAACCACCTCACTGGTCCAAATTATATGGATTAGCTCCGTAACTTGAGAATTGTTCTCACAACGGAGAAAATCGTGTACGTCCTTGATACAGTGATGCCTACGCCCGAAGAAGGGGCAAGCGAGGATGAGATCGCTCGCTACGTGAAGTACATTGATGACTGACTCCACTCTTGCTCAGTGCTATATGTTAGGCTCTATGACTCCTAAGTTACAGAGACAATATGAAAAAATAGATGCCAGATCCATCCTCCTACATGTCCGCAAATTGTTTGAGGAACAGGAAAGGACTCAACGATATGAGATATCCAAGAGCCTCTTCCGCGCTAGGATGACTAAGGGGACACCGGTTCAGAACCATGTCCTAAAGATGATTGAGTGGATAGAGAAACTCACAGGTCTAGGAATGGTCCTAGAGGATAACTTGTGTGTAGACATTGTGCTTCAGTCCCTACCAGATTCCTTTTCACAGTTCATAATGAATTTTAATATGAACAAGCTTGAGGTGACTCTCTCAGAGCTCCTCAATATGTTGAGGGAGGCAGAGAATACTATTAAGAAAGAGAAGCCAGTTCTCTATACTGCTGAGACCAGAAAGAAAAGGAAAGCAGAAAGGTCCCTTAAGAAGGGAAAGGGAAAGGGCAAGGGCAGACTAGGTAAAACAAAGGTTGCTAAGAAAGACCCAACAAAGGACAAAGGCCAGTGCTTCCACTGTGGCAAAGATGGGCACTGGAAGAGGAACTGCAAAGAGTACCTTGCAGAAAGGGTGAAACAAAAGCTTGATGAAGCTTCAGGTACATTCATGATCAATCTTCATTTGTCAGACTCTTATGATAACACATGGGTATTGGATACCGGTAGTGCTTATCATATATGCAATTCGTTGCAGGTTTTGGCAAGGCCTAGGAGACTAGAGAGAGGCGAGATGAACCTCAAGATGGGTAATGGAGCAAAAGTTGCTGTAGTAGCTGTTGGCGAGGTCACCCTACATCTGCCTAGTGGAGCTTTTATTGCATTAAATACATGTTATTTTGTTCCTTCTATTATCAAAAACATTATCTCTATTTTATGTTTAACGGTTAGTAGATATAAATTAGTTTTTGAGAACAATGGTTGTTCGATATTATTAGATAATAAGATCATCATGAAAGGAATATTGCATAATGGTTTATTTATGTTAGACACTACTCCACATATCATGAATGTAAATGTGTCCAAAAGGAAACGAGATGAGATGAACAGTGCATACCTGTGGCATTGTAGGCTAGGTCACATTCATGAAAGAAGGATTCAAAAGTTGCTAAATAATGGATATCTAGATCCATTCAACTATGTGTCATATGCAACTTGTAAGCCTTGATTTCGTGGAAAACTGACCAACTCTCTATTTAGTAGAACTAGAGAGAGAGCCACTAAGCTGTTGGAACTCATACATAGTGATGTATGTGGACCCATGTCAACTCATGCCATTGGTGGTTACTCCTACTTCATTACATTTACTGATAATTTCTCAAGGTATGGATATGTGTACTTAATGAAGTACAAGTCCGAGGCTTTTGAGAAATTCAGAGAGTATAAGAATGAGGTGGAGAACTAGACTGGAAAGAGTATCAAAACTCTTCAATTAGATCGAGGAGGTGAGTACTTAAGTACAGAGTTTACTCAGTTCCTCAAGGACCATGAGATATTATCCCAATGGACATCTCCTTATACACCTCAGCTCAATGGTGTCTCTGAAAGGAGAAATCATACGCTATTAGACATGGTACAATCCATGATGAGTTTCGCTGACCTACCTATCTCATTCTGGGGATATGCCTTAGAAACCGTAGCTTACCTTCTGAACAGAGTTCCAACTAAGTCGGTAGTGTCTACACCATATGAGATATGAAAAGGAAAGATGCCTGATCTTAAGGTTGTTAAGATTTGGGGCTGCCCTGCCCACGTTAAAAGATAACCCCGATAAGTTAGAATCAAGGACAGAGCGATGCAAATTTGTGGGATACCCCAAGGAAACTTATGGGTATTATTTCTATCATATCGAGGACCAAAAGATCTTTGTAGCTAAGAGAGCAGTGTTCCTTGAGAAGGAACATATTCTTGGCGGAGATAGTGGGAGAATGATAGAGTTGAGCGAGGTTGGAGAACCAAGCTCAAGCACCACTCACCACTCTACAGCCCGAGTCTATTCAGGTACCTAATACACAAGTTTCAACTTTACGCAGGTCTGATAGAGTATCCCATCCTCCTAAGAGATATGTGGGACATATTAGAGGAGATGATGTTGAAGATATTGATCCTCAGACCTACGAGGAGGCTATTGTGAGTATAGACTCCGGGAAGTGGCAAGAAGCCATGAATTCTGAGATGGATTCTATGTACTCCAACAAGGTTTGGAACCTAGTTGATGCACCCGAAGGTATTGTACCCATCGGTTGCAAGTAGATCTTTAAGAAAAAGATCAGATTAGATGGAACGGTAGAGACCTATAAAGTAAGGCTAGTGGCTAAGGGGTATCGTTAAAGGCAAGGTGTTGACTACAACGAAACCTTCTCACCCATAGCAATGCTAAAATCCATCAGAATTCTATTGGCTATTGCAGCACACTATGATTATGAGATTTGGCAGATGGATGTGAAAACTGCATTCCTCAATGGGAACCTCGAGGAGGAGGTGTATATGATGCAACCTGAGGGATTCATGTCCAAGAACTACCCATATAAGGTGTGTAGGTTGCTTAGATTCATTTATGGACTAAAGCAAGCTTCCCGAAGTTGGAACATAAGATTTGATGAGGCAATCAGATCTTATGACTTCATTAAGAACGAAGATGAGCCTTGTGTGTATAGGAAGGTAAGTGAAAGTGCTATCACCTTTTTGGTGTTATATGTGGATGATATCCTGATCATTGGGAATGACGTATGAATGCTATCCATAGTAAAGGCTTGGTTATCTAGACACTTCTCCATGAAGGATTTAGAGGAAGCATCATATATCTTGGGGATTAGAATCTATAGAGATAGATCCATGCGGATGCTTGGCTTGTCCCAGTCTAGGTACATAGAAACCATTGTCAAAAGGTTTGGCATGGAAAATTCCAAGAGAGGTCTCATTTTGATGAGACATGGGATATCGCTTTCTACGAGTATGTCCCCAAAGGCTCCAAAAGAAAGTGCAAACATGGATATGATACCTTATGCCTTAGCAATAGGGTCTATCATGTATGGCATGCTATATACTAGGCCTGATATAGCGCATGCTCTGAGTGTCACGAGTAGGTATCAGGCGGATCTAGGCTTGGAGCACTAGAAAGTAGTAAAGTGTATCCTTAAATACTTGAGAAGGACTAAGGATCTTTTACTAGTATATGAAGGTAATAGCCTTAAGGTTGAAAGCTACATGGACTTAAGTTTTCAATCTGATATCGATGATAACAAGTCGAATTCAGGGTATGTGTACTCCTTGAATGGAGGAGCAGTGTGCTGGAAGAGTTCCAAGCAAGATACTACTGTTAACTCGACCATAGAAGCGGAGTACATTGCTGCAACAGATGCAGCAAAGGAGGGAGTCTGGGTGAAGAAGTTCATCACAGATTTGGGAGTCGTGCCGAGTAGCGAGGAGCCGACTTCCTTATATTGTGACAAGTATGGGACAATTACTCAAATAAGGGAACCCGGGTCTCATCAGAAGTGTTCTGAGGAGGTTCCAGATTATCAAAGAGATCGTAACCCGAGGAGATGTAGTAGTAGAAAGAGTTCCATCAGAAGATAACAATGCAGATCCATTGATAAAGTCATTGTCTCAGATTGTCTTTGAGCATCACAAGGGTCTGATGGGGATCAAACACATAGGTGATTGGCTTTAGGTCAAGTGAGAGAATGCTAGTCATAGTTGCCCAGCAAGCCAATCACGTGAGTGATGGCACGTGTGACTTGATATAAAATCTTTTTGCTTATTATATTTTGGCGTATATCACTTTATAACTATTGCATATATGCATATATATATTGTGATGTCCTTGGATTTGTGCAATGGGAATCGGATCATAATGAGATCACGATAATGAGATCGATTCACCTTTAAACACATATCATAAATAATCCCGGTCATAGGTTACTCGAGAAGGACCTCGTGATAACCGGACAGATTGGTGTACTGTATACCTGTCCATATGATGGATGCAGCTGGTCTCATAGTTGCTCGTGTAGGGACACTAGGGATACAGTACAGGTGCTCATTGGAGAATGAGTTCACTGATTGATCCGCTTATGGAATGCTGGATGGTTGATGATGCCTTATTGTCAGACAACGATTCCATAGTTCTAATGGTGTATCTGGTCCTTAGACTTGAGACACCAAGGATGTCCTGTATGAGTGCTCCACTCTTTGATACCAGACTTATAGGTTTGGTTGTCCCAGATCTAGTACAGTTGGTCATTGGGAGTGGTAGTCGACCTTACGAGGGCTATTGAGTGTCGATAGAGGATCATCCACTCTCGGCATCATGAGAGGAATATCCCATGTGTTTTTGCTCAGACAAATCCCTGGCTAGGGTCATTCGAGTTAAGAGAGAAAGAGTTCTCCGGAAGAATCCGATTAGAGCGAGACTCGAGTAGAAACCGTATGGGTCTGATAGCACCATGCTCGATATACGATCTTTGGGATATTAGATGGATGAGGGACTATAGGTACACGGTAACTGAGGACAGACAGGTCCAATGGATTGGATTCCCCTGTATTGTTTGGGGACTACGGCGTAGTGGCCTAGTACGTCTATAGTCGATGAGTCAAGTGAATTATTACAGAGATAATAATTCACAAGTTAAAAGGAGTTCTGACAGGTATGACTCACGGCCAGCTCGATATTGGGCCTAGAGGGTCACACACATATGGTAGGCATTGCGATGAGTAGAGGTTCGGATATGAGATATCCGACGGAGCCCTTATCTTATTGGATGCAGATCCAATACCCACTAGGGGAGGACCCA
>NW_027021306.1:0-53867 GCF_036884655.1 Musa acuminata AAA Group | reverse complement strand
GGTCCCGTAGTTAAAGCCCCGGAAGCAGTGGTATCGGTTTTGTCAGTTCAAGTTGAATTCCTTTCCTCTAGTATCCATATTCTTTTGAGGGATTTCATTCTGATAGTAAGTAGTTACTGCCTAACGACTTGACAATAACGATAAAAAGAAGAAACCTACTGATAGTAAGCATAGGGCAAAAAGAAGAAACCTACTGATAGTAAGCATAGGGCTCGGTACTAGTAGACATAGGGCTCGGAGCTCAGACTTTGACACTGCCCCAGCAAAGCAGTAATATCATAAACTAGGAATGACACTGCTGGAACCGATCGAATGAACTATAGTACTACTGGGAATCCGGCTTAACCACAAGAAAGGGAATGAAAGAAGGGAAGAACCGCTCGCTACCGTTTAACTCAACTCCTACCGCTGAAAACATAGATTGTAATAGAAAGAGTGGAGCGGCCCTGCCGCGCAACGTTAGTAGTTGCTTGGCCGTAATAACTGTTACTTGCTGCCGCTTTAGCTCAGGCTCCTCCGCGCCACGTTAGTAGTGGCTTGGTCATTAGTAGTGTCTTGGCCGGAAGCAGCCCTGCCGCACAACATTAGTAGTTGTTTGTCCCGTTGCTTGGTCATTAGTAGTTCCTTGGTGGCTCGAACTTCTACTAGTCAGAACCTAACAGAAGGGGGCGGTAATCAAACATGAGTTCTGAATACGTTCAATGTGGGGCGCAGTATCAGCCTTGTAGTTGGACATATAAAGAATTGGGATCTTTGTAGCGCATCCAAGAATGGTAGAAGAATCAATCCGTAAATACAGAATTCTAGTAGTCACTCCTCTAATGGAGTGGGATGGAGCTGACTCAGAAGTCAGAATGGCTGTACCTATGAAAAAGTGCTTCTTTTGTGAGCCAATACAGTGTACCGGGCATAGCTCTAAGGCATTGAAATAGTAAATACACAGAATGCAATGATAGAGTCGTGATATTAAGCATAGGTACGATCTAGGGCATACAGGAATATAAGGTGTTCAATGCAGAATGGCGGGCCGGGGAAATACTTAGTTTGAGTAAAGGCATACTGAGATGTAGCAGTGGCAAGCTAAGAGAAGGGAATGGCAGATCCAAACTCGAAAGTCAGTAGTAAGGTTAGGGCCTAGACTCAGATGTGGTGTAGTAGTAGCGGAGCAATAAGTTAGTTGTTGAGAGATCGCCACTCTTGTAAGCCCATGTTTCCGTCCTGTTGGTATGAGCTCAACTCTGGTTATCAGTAGGCGCATTCCCAGTTGTTGCTAGTTCAGCTCTCTAAGAGGGTAGTTCCATTCTTCCTATTACTAGTGAAAATCTTGATATCCGTAGTTATGTCCCTTCCCTAGAGATGGATCAGTTATGGCATTGTTCAAAGCTGGTACTAAACACTTGTATTCTTTGTAAGGAGTCGACGCCCTTATAGTCAGCTAAAGGATGAAGGTAAAGATCGGTATACTTTAAATAAGAAGAGGCAGACCAATAGCCATGATAGTCAGAATGCCTGGTAAACTGAAGACTCCACTAGGGCCCGCTAGTCAATTGAAGGAAGTAAACTACCCTATCGCCAACTACTGGCTCCCCTCTGTCAACAAGGGTCGATGTAATTGAGCTGGCTCATCTAAACTAGCTGCTGGCTCCGCTCCGATACCGTAGTTAACAAATATAGGGCTCTTAACTACTCGTATACTAGTTCAACTACTCTACTACTACTAGATGCGGGTACTTGTTCCTACTATTTCCACAGCTAATGCCTCTTTTGTCGATCGATACTCCCCTCGGACTGAACTCTTCTCTTGTATATTTCTCCGGACTCTCCAACGGATCTCCTACTCTGGATGGAGCATCTGATACAGCCTTCTTTACCTACTCAGGATGTAATGTAGTTACAGATCTGGTTTCTTCTCCGAACTCAACTCCCTTACCTATTCTTGTTACTACTCCGGATATGGAAAAAGCTTCTTTTCTCTCTATTTACTACTTGCTTAACACTAGGGTTATCAAACTCCCTTAGCGCAGAAGCGTGAATCAACGACAAGCAACCTCTAGCCTACCCATAGTGCTCTCAACTCTCAAGTTCTAATTTCACTAACAGGTTACCTCGACTCTGGCTCTTTGAACTCTTTCTAACTATACTTTCTTTAAACAAGCCAAGCACCCGAACCTAACTCACTTTCTTATCCTGGCTCAGCTCAGATCCAGCTCCTGTTCAAGTTCTGGTGATTGTTGAATACCGGTAGTAGTGAGTTTCAGTCTAGCATAGAAACAGGGTAATTAAGAGGTGAAGTCAAAAGCAGCCATCGGTTATGAAAGATATGTTCCAGCAGAAGAATGGACTGTTCCACATCAATTTATGGAAGAATTTCATCTTAGTGAGTGGACTCAAAGCAAGACTCAGCGGTAGTAGTTGACCTGTAGCTTATATAAGTGGATAGATTCCATTTCATTCTGAACTTCAAGTTGACTTCTTGTGTTTGTGTCATTGTAGCGAGAGGTGATTGGTTTGATCGAGCCAAGTCGTGGTACAAGTCGTAAACAGATTGTCCTATCATCTGAAGCCCAGTGCACATTAGCCATAAGAGTTGTTGAACAGAGGTCTTAATTATATAATCTATCTCTTCCATTATCTTCATTATATAATATATCTCTTTTCGAATGCTGAGGTGGGGTTAAGCGAAGCGGGTAAGTCACAAGCTGAAAGCAGTGTAAGTTAGTCTTTTCTCTTTGGGTGCAAGTGTAGTAGTGGAGGATGGCCTGGGCGTCTAACGTGCTTACTTATGATTTTGTGCTATTTGACTTGTTTGTTTCCTTGCTCTCTTGCTATCTAGTAGAGCTATTGACTGCCATCCCTACCCAATGAATCTTTCCCTAATAGAGCTCCACCTGAACCTTTGTTCATCTTTCTCTAATAGAGCTCTCCACCTGCACCTTTGTTTTTGTTTCACCTTATTTGATGTGATGTATAACAAGAAGAATAAGTAAGCTGCTAGTTCCACCTACTAGCTTTCACGTAGCGAATTCCTACATAGGATTTCTTCGCCGAAAGCAAAGCCTAGAATCAAGATCCGGGAAACAGACTAAGGCAAGAGAATATCTCTCTAGGCAATAGAATCTCTCTCTTTTCTTTGACGGACCGGATTTCTAGTGCAACTTGCTTTGTTAAGAACATCCACAACCTATGACGCCCATCATCGCCAATAGAGAAAAGTGCATGCTGTATAGGACCTTCCTTCTTGCATTCTGACTAGTCCCGTCTTGTGTAATGAAAGATAACCAAAGATAGGTTTAGCATCACTTTACATAGCTCTCCTACCCACTCTCATACCTTTCAATTCTAGCGTGGATAAAGAAGGTGCTGAAAGCCCTTATTTGCACAGGCTAAACCCTATTTCTTTTTGTTTACCATGTGCTTGATTGAATAAGAGAAGAGATAGTATAAGGTCAATCCCATGCCTTCTAAACCAATAGGGGGTAGAGTTAACAATAAACCAATAAGGGGGTAGAGTCAACAAAGCCCAGAGAAGCGGCCATGAGAAGGAGATTACATTAATGCCACTTACCGCAGCAATAGCAGTAGTCGAGCAAAGAAGGTGTTGTCGGGGCAAGCTTTCACAGTCATATATATATATAAGTTCCAAAGAATATGTCGATAGACCATAATACTCAGTGGGGACAAGGTGAGAGAATCCGACTTATCTAATAGCGCCTGGTGTGCAAGACAAGAAATCGAATTCAACCTGTAGCTAGGGAATAGATTAACTATTAATCCTCCCTCCTTCCTATTCACTATCTATTCTGCATTGCCTTCAGTTATCGTGACCCTCCAACTTCGGCGTACAAGAGAACGAGCACCTTCCTAAGACATAGTAAAGACTGTGACTGGCTTGCCCTGCCCTCCCTAAAGGTTTCTTTTCTATTTGAAAAGCGCTTCTGTCCGGAAGTCGAGTTCGGCAAAAGAAAGGGAAATCCAATCCTGTGTTCGGGAGCTAGTAGGGCTCAAACCAAGGGCGCCCCAAACCTATTCAAGCTATGGCTGCGCAGATTCGGTTTCTTGATCAGATCCGTTACCTCAAATCTATGGTGAGTGCAACCAACGTATTTAGCACTGCTAGGATTTATAGGGCTATTCAAAGCATCTCGAAGGAAAGAAAAGAACAGGTCCCAACAAGACTTTCCCCGCTAGGTGTTAATGTAATAACTGTAGGTAAGTAAAGATCCAGCTCCCCATTCCTCTTAAAGGGGAACTTTCACCCACTGGCTCATAAGGGGCAGGGAAGGAGGTCAGATTTCGTGAAGAAAGCATTGAAGATCGAAGACTATAATCCGTAGATAATCCATATTTGTATCTTCCTTATAAGTAGTAGATAATCCATATTTGTATCTTCCTTATAAGTAGATAATCCATATTTGTATCTTCCTTATATTGTTGATGAAAGGGTGGATTCATGTCCCTCTATTTGTTTCTATTTAATGCACAACACTTCATTAATGACAACGATGGATGGGTGGGAAGGCGTAGAAAACGGTTAAGTCTATGAGTATAGTATAAGCAGGTGCCCATAAATAAGGGGTGATAAAAGGCTGAGTTAGGTACCAACCAAACCAATAGTATATGAGGTACACTACATCTTAAGCTGACTTAAATAGACTCCTATAATGCAAGAAGACTTGAGCAGGTAAGGGTGGGGGTCAATCAGTCACTATATATTGATCACGGTGTGTAATATCAGTAGTGGAGTAAGGTACCAACTCGATATTCGTTGTAGGTTATATAATTCATAATTTCACAAATGGAGTGGAATGATGACTCTTTAGCCTCTAAATAAGGACTTGCTCCTCTCCTGACTGCTACGTTAGCACAAGTCCCGTTTTTGTCTTTGATTTCTCAGTGAATCATTGAATTTCTGACATCATCCCTTTTGTCCACTTCTCCTGCATAAGTAGTTTTCAACAGAATCATAAGTGCTAGGAAAGTTGACTTGTTCTGTTCGTGTTCACCTAGTGCCCAGTTTCATCTATAGGTGCAAGTGTATAGGTATGAGAATCAGAGGTGAAAGTCGTCAGCAGAAGAAGCCAGTGGTAGAGAACCATAAGAAGGAACAGGATAAAGATCTTCCAGCAACATAAGATGCTGTTCAAGTGTTTGGCGTATATAGAGGGAGTTGGCTTTAGTTCATCTCCGATGGAAGCGCTAAGTCAATCAGTGGGTGGGATAGTTCCAGAATGATTTGTTTACACAAGATACTGGTTTATTACCCTGACTTTAATTAGAATTACCTCAGAATTACCACCCAGGCACTTTAATTAGAATTACCTCAGAATTACCCTTACCTTAATTAGAATTACAATAAGAATAGGATTTCGCTAGGCATTAATGGAGAATATGGGTAACGAACCTCCCATGCGCCTCTTTTTCTCAACAGCAGCTTCAGCCGATTGAACTCTTTCTTAGACTTCCACTCCGTTCTTGTTTTTGACTTGACACTCCGTTCTGGGTTTTTGACTTGACACTACTTCACACATAGGCTAGAATCCCTTAGTTCACTACTGAAAGTGTTGAACCGACAACACCAAGCACAAGTGGAATTTCCAGTCCTTGCACCCCAAGAAACAATACTCGGCTTCCGATCTTGTTCTTGCTTAAGATCTACCTTTCTCTTATTTGCCTCTTCCTAAGCTTTAAGACCCCATTGGCAACTTACCCTTTCCTTTGATACTTTACGGCTAGTGGATCAATAAGCTTACGCGCCGAGTCACACTTCCTCTACTCTCTTCTTTCTTTAGCTAGAGGGCAGTCAACTAAGCCTGTAGATACTCTCATTAATAGATTCTCTTGGTTATTGTAAAGTTTCCAGTAGAAAGTAGAGTTATCGGGGTAGAATTGATTCCTTCTTTAGCGGATGCAGTGGAAAGAGAATCGGCTGGATCCTGTTAGTCAGCAACAATCGGTGATGTTGGCGACGAGACGAGATCTTATACTGTAAAAAGGCTTGACTTGCGCCTTAATCGATTAACTGCTTGCTGATTCTGTTGCTCGTTAGCGCTAAAGACAGGAACGAACCTAAACCCTTGCTTGCTGTTGCGGATGTTACTGTTACCAGTGACTTGATTCTAAAAGTGGGTGTCAGTGAACTAACTCTCCCCCGGGTGTCCATCCATATATAGCTGACTTTCGAAGGTGTCCGGTGCCCATCCATATATAGCTGACTTTGTTGTCAGTGAACTAACTCTCCCCCGGGTGCCCATCCATCTTTGACTTATGAGTGGAATTCCCCTTAGGCTAAATAGCTTATTAACTCATTCTAACAGACCTAGCTCAGCACTCTGGTTCTTACCTTATAGGCTCCTCCTCTGATTCTGTATTTGCAGTGGAATTATGATTATGACTAGTTTCTATTTTGCTACTTATTGATTAGTGTTTTATTCAGAGTTTATAGAGCCCATGGTAGGCGAGATGAGGGCAATTCCTACTTTAGGGTTCAATTATTCACTGGCATTGCATCTGAAGTAGCTGGTTCAGAGGATCTTCTTGCCATCACTGCCGTAAGCACAGAATGAGATTGAACTGATGCTGACACACGCTGAAGAAAGGATAGGCATGGTAGATCTTTGTAACCAAGGATGCGAGATCGGTATACAGTTGCCCCTAGCCCAAGGTGCTTTTAACCAACCGGCGTGCTCTTAGTGGGAATAGAATATGTTACTCTCTTTCCCCCTCTTGCTAACAACTAAAGAAGAGGATTTAGCTAGGAAGGTATCAAACTAAAGAAGAGGATTTAGCTAGGAAGATAGAAAACTCAAGAAGAGGATTTAGCTAGGAAGTCTGCTGAGCTATAAAGCACGAATCAAACTAGCGCATTAGAGTATTAGATAAGATAAGGTACGATGTTGCTTGGCGGAGACTTGACTTTGAGTAGAAAGAATTCAATGAAATCTAGCATAGTGTATAGAAAGGGTAGGTCATATTCCTAGGCTTACCCGAGATCTGTATCAGAGGCATAAGAGCAATATCCTGAGTCGGAGATAGAATATTCAGTTGTTGTTCTTGTGTTGTCTCCAGTTTAAAGAGAATCCCCTGTTGAAAGGTCAAGTTCCAGTGTTGGTGCTTACGCTCCTTGTGTACGAGCTACTGCAAGTGTGCAAGAACCAAGTGTGAAAGAAACAAGTGCTCAATCAAAAGCAAAGCCTTCCATTCAACAACCATTAAGGTGTTTGTTAATAAATGCATTATGGAATAGGGTTCAATGAGACAAGCAACAGAAAAAGAAGCAAGCAGTAAGTAGAAAGAAAGTCAGCAAACCGTTCTTTCAAGTTCCATTACTGGTTTTGGCAAATTGGCTAATGCTAGTTCTGGCGCTAACTGAGCTCACCCTGAAGATAAGAGTATGAAGTGATGCAAGCAAGGCATGAACTAAAGTACTTAAGTATAGTATAAGGTGAGGCAATCAAGTAACCTCAAAGCTTCGAAAGTGCGTTAGTTAGTTGTGCTGGAGCTTATTGTGCTTGGGTGTGTTAGAGGGAGTTCGACAAGTGCTAGCGTGAGTTGAGTGAAGTTGGAATCGCCTGAGTGCTACGTGAGTCTTTAAGCACAGCTTAGTTAGTTTATTCAATTGTGTCAGGTGATGTCAGTTAGGTTATTCTATTATATCAGTCAGTGGATTTCAATTAGGTTATTCTCTTCCATTATATCCGTTGATGTCAATTAGGTGTGATTTTCTTGATTCTCTAATATCCGTTGATGTGCATATTTGATTACTTTACTGTTATTTCACACTGGCGTTAGTGAGTTTGCCGGAACAATAAACATGCTAACGCTTTTGTCACTCGCTAACAGCGCAAGCCGTGTTACTTGTTCTAAGCTTGTTGAAAGCAATGCTCCATTTTTGGAACTCAATTCTATAAGTGCTGTGCATCACTAAATTCCATTATCTGCCTTTTGACTTTAGCTTAGCTTCTTTCTATGATTACACTGCCTTTGCGACTGATATAAATAAGTATGGGAGCTGACTTTAGCCTAAGTATTCTTTATTATTGATACAACAACACTCGAACAGCAGCAACCCTGAGAGAAAGTTATCCAAATGTTGAGCGGAATGCCTTGAACAGAGACCAGAGTCTTTCAGCACCTTGAGAAGACAGAAACGGAGACCCTAGCCTTTTGTTAGTGAGTTCGAGCAAGCAAACAGATTAGCGGAACACAGGTTGCCTCTATTCTGACTTTAGGGAACCCAGGGCCATAAGTAGTTGTCTCTACAGATCTATTCTGACTTTAGGGAACCCAGGGCCATAAGTAGTTGTCCTAGAGATCCATTTAAGCACTTAAGATTTGATGCGAGTCACATTCATCAATTATATACTACTATGCTAAAGAGAGAACGAGCAAACAAAGAGACTCGTATAAATATGGTACTTTGCGCTGTAACCCCTTCTTTCTCTAACACCCTTATCGCCGTTGAACAGAGGTGAAACGTTGCTAATGTAACATATTCTGTCCTGCAAGAAAGCGTGCTGATATTCATGATTAAAGCAATGCGATGTTTGGTTACATTGTTCTATATGTGTGTTAGTGTTAGCTCAATTCTGTTCAATGATTTTGCCCGAACTACAGCGGCACGGAATTCATGCTTGGACCTCTCTCGTATTCAATGAGCTTAGAGCGCGCATTATGTTGTTGGGCCATAATCAAGCTATACTGGGCGAGAACATATAGTCTGGTTATCCACATTAAGTAAGTAGGTCCGCTCACTTGATACAACACCGCAACACTCGCACTGGTTCTTCTCTTCTTCCATATATAATTATCTTGGCAAAGCTACAGTTCTTTCTTTGATAGTTAACCGACTTGAAAAGAGCTTCTTGATATTAGATTATTCCCTACTGCAAACACAGACAACAGAGTCAAGAAAGAGATGCTTCACACGAGCACCCAAAGAGACGAGACTTTAGTCCTTAGCGCTTCATGAGGGTATTTTGTTACTTCTTTCAATAATGTGTGCAAATGACTATGGAGCGGGTCCGTTATCGAGTGTATCTTCCGCGCGAGTTGTGTGTTCACTGCGCCCTTACTTGCATGTTCTGTTTACTTAACAGCTTCCTGCTAGTCCGTATTATTGCACCATAGCTTGTTGAATCGAGTGCTAAACAGAAAGTAACAACACTGCGAAACTAACTTAACTGAACAGAAAAGAATCTAGCTTCACTTATATAGAGAGAGAAGAGAGGATTGATGTCGGCACAACTAACTAACAGTAGCTCGCTAATGCCATTGCTTATATATTCCCTCTTGTTTGCTGGTTCCACTCATATCACTTGTTTCTTACTTGTTTGCTGGTTCCACTCATATCACTTGTTTACTTGTTCTACTCATTTCAAAGTCATAATAGTTGCATATTCTATAAGGTATGAACTTCATAGTCGCATATTCTATAGGGTCGTATGAACTTAATAGTCGCATATTCTATAGGGTCGTATGAACTTCCCTGCGGACTGCTGACTTTAATAAGCTAGCGCAGCGCAATGTTACTTATATTCTTTTCAAAGAGCTCACTATAGCCAATAAATTAGCGAGTGAAAGTGTTTGTTGGTGAAGAGAGATTATTTCCATGTGCTCCGCCCTCTTTAGCCTTAATTGATATGGAGGTACTAACAACTCGGAGTCGGACAACCTCTCTTATGATTGATGGATTACCTGCGCAGGGTCAGTGTGCTCATCCCTTCAATTCTCAAGTCAAGTTCCAAAGTCAAGTATGGAGAACTAGTAACGGCTTCTTTGTTTAGTTCCAGAAGCAACAAGCCTATAGAGATAGCTTTGCTAGTTAAGGTCGCTAGTCTTCATCGGCTAAGGTCAGTTCTTTTACTTGCTTGCGCTAAAGGGTCAATGAGCTCCCCCATTCCTTATTTCAAAAGATAGAGATTCCATTGATTCACTTTAAGTATAGGTCGGGCAATCAGGATCTTCAGTTGCGCAGAATCCGAAGTATCAAGTGAAGTCAGCAGCAAGCATGGAAGAGAGGCACCCCGCAACCATTGAATATAAGGCACCCCGTTCCGCTCGCCTTAGCACTGATACTTCTACTTTTGACCTTAATTGTTGAAAAGACGAGGCGAGTAGAGTCGACTCGATCATAAGCTTGATCTTCAGCAGGATAATAGTATGGATCAGGAGTAGCTTGTATCTAAGTCAGAACTTCAAGTTTAGTTTTCGTCTTCAAGTAGAGTGGAATCGTACTAAGAATCAAAAGCTGTATCCATATCTTGAGTAGGAAGGCTAGATTCATTACTTAAAGCACAGGAGCTCGCAAGTCTGGTTTTTGGGTCCAGGCCCAGCTAGAACTAATGCGTATGTTCAATTTCAATGAAGAAGTTGCGCTACGCTAATGGGAAGGGATGATTAGGCACGCAAAGCAAAGGTAAAGCTAAGCACTAAAAGAGAAAGCCAATCACCGACAACCTAGACTCGTACAAAACTAGAATACCCTTAACATAAAGCAAGCCGAGCACCTATACAATACTCTACCTCAAGAATGACTATCCCCGGCAGAAGATCTTGTGGCTTATTTGATGTCTTCCCTTGCTGAAAAACAGAACCTTGCTTCATCTCTGAATCCGCTACGTGGACATGAGAAAAGAGCTTCCCGTTACTATGACATGAGAACTCCACTCGTGTATGACAGTCAAGAAAGAAGCCCTATATCGTTAGCGGTTGCAGAAGCACTTGTGAACGGAACAGGTTAAGGGCGAAATAAGCTTTTCAAGAGTATAAGCAGAGGTGTTGTTGAGTTAAGAAAGAAAGACTAAGTGTGTTAGGAGTGGAGCGGATATAGCGTGAGGTAGCTGCCCGGAGCAAGTCCTTTTTCTATACTGTGTCTGTACTGAGTATGTATATGATAAAGATGTCGACTTTTTCGTATTATTTATGATTTGTTCTTTCTTGTTTTTCCCATTGGATTGGATTCTTAAGCCCAGTCCACTCTATTCTCTACCTTTCTTACGAGTAAGCCTGTTTGCCAGCTGCTATATTATGAAAAGTAGTCGATCAATGATTAAACTCACACTCGAGCAGGACTACCAGGACTACCTAGACTACCTGGCAATTCAATCAGTGTAATCCACTATCCCAATAACATCCACTATCACAATAAGAAGAGAATCCCAATAACATCCACTATCACAATAAGAAGAGAAGTATCCAGATCTTATATACCAGATCTTGTGTTCGTCCTTTCACTTATTCTTATATGAACATTGCGGTAAGTCAACTCAGTTCCCTTTCCCTAACAAGCATGTCAGTAAACAAAAGCACTGAAGCCTACCCGACCCGACCTATCTACTTCCACTAATAAGAATTCCACTCCTCTGGCTAATCCATGAGATCAGGACTACCTAACACATGAACAGAAATAGATTCCACAGCCAATCTCTAAGCCCTCTTGATTGATTCGATATACCCGATACCTCCTAAGTCAACTCTATTCTGTAATTCCTATTCCTACTTCTGAGCTTGCTGACTACTAGACCTCTGGCTACAAACAAGGAGAAAACTCGGGGTGCCGGTCTCTCTTGCCCTAAGTAGCCGTTGCTTGTCTTATGGCTCTGTCTCTGTGAACTGTAGTAGCTTGGCTCCTCTCTTTATTATGTAGTTAATTCCTATCTTTGCCTTTCTAGTGGTTGCTGGGCCTATTGACTACCCAGGACAGGACAATCCACTCTATCTCCTATGTCAACTAATACAGATGAAGCAGTACTACTCTACTGCACCTCTGGCTAGGCGAGGGAAACAAGGGCTCCTTAAGCTAGTGTTCCGTCAACTAATACTGTTATTGCTCTGGCTCTGCTTCTTCGGGAGCATCTTCTCTAGCTGATTCTCTTTCTTACCTTGCGGACCCGACCTAAACAAATACAGAATTCCACTTCACGAAACCCGTTAAACAACACTGCCGCGTAACTACCACTGGCAACCTCGACTCAGGCTTGGACTCCTTAGCATCAGCCTCTAACTACCTAGCTCAATTCTATCACTTAGCAGCATCAGTCCCATACTTAGCTTAGTAATACCCAACATAGGCCTGCAGCTACCCAGCTAGAGCCTGGAACTACCTCCTCACAGTCTCACTTCCCTTGCTTGCATTCCTATCAGCGCTGGGTTAAGTCTGCCCAGCACTTGTTTGAGTCTTGTCGGTACTGGTTGCATTCTTGGGTTTAGTGGTCGGATAGCCTGGTTTTCAGTGGTTAGAGACCCTAGCTACAGGAGCTCATTCCGAGCCTACCGGGTATCAGTCTTGCCCTCGGGTCGGATAGCCTATCACTCGGGCCGGATAGCCTGTAACACCTAAGCAGCAGTCTCAGTGGCACTGGTTTGGTTCCGAGTCATATGAGCATCAGTCTGATAATACCTAGCATTAGCCTGCCACTACCTGGGTGAAGTCTAACTGTCCTGGCTTTAAGGCTTCTACTGATGAGTTGCATTCTTAGCCTTCCTTCTACTTTTACGGGTGCATTCTTGGACTCCCAGGTTGGATTCTTACCTTCCTACTTCACTGCTTGAGGCTTAGACTCACTGGTTGATTTCTTACTGATAGCCATAGCCTGTAACTTCCTACCATCAGGCACCAAGGCACGGGCCAAGGAACTTATTTAGTAGGGGCCAAGCAGGCATACTGGCTTTGAAGCTAGGTGTGAGCTAGGTCTGATAGATCTTTGTAACCAAGGGAAGCAGTTCAGTAAGAAGGAGAGGACAGCTGGAAGGTCAGAGTTAGAGTTACCTGAGGTGGATGAGCCGGGAGTTCTGGTTTCATCCCCTGTTGCATCTGTCTTTGTAGCCAGAGTCGAGGTGGGCAAGGTAGACAATAAGTCACTTGAGAGTTGAGGTCGGTTCGGGTTTACAGCTTATAAGAGGTAGTGGCAGTGTTGTTTACTTACTAGGGTATGCTTGTTTCATTCCAATACGAGGGATAGGCTTGTTCCAGAGAGTACCATCTTTGGGTAGTAGTGGATTGGCTCTCGCTTTGGTATTGGTATGTAGCTAGTAAGAATGCAAGCAGTAAGTCCAAGGCTGAAACCGGGTGGTCCAAGAGGGGAGCTAGTAAAGGGGGTAGTCTAGGTCAGTTACTAAGATCAGACTGAAACCCGTGCATCCAAGGCCTAGGGAGTGACAGGCTATAGCTAAGGAGTCACCGGAGACTAACGCACAACTGACGTAGTTGCTTGTTGGCTTCAACCAGTGAGTAAGCCCGAAGTCAGTTACTAGACCACCGATTGCCCGAAGTCAGTTATTCAAGTGAAGTTCTTGCCCCAACTAGTGGTTTCGTAGTTTCATCGGTATGAGTTGCCAGACTTATACAGGGAAGTCGTTTACAGTTCCAGTTCTTTACCGCTACGTGAGCTTAGTATAGGTGACTCTCAATCTTAAGTTCAAGCAGGGCTCAGAGAAAGGCTGATTTCCAAGTCAAGCAAGAAGAGAATGGATATGACCCATTATCAGCATTAGGTAAAGACTGAGGAGTAGTATTAATAGGACCCAGTAAGGGAATGGATACTGAGTTAAGGTTATGACCCATCTTCAGCATTTAGTGCTTGTTTCATGAAGTTACTAGGCTAGGCTGGTTTACTTACTTAGTTTACAGAGGTGGAGGTCTAGTAGAAAGAATATAGATCAGGTAAAGGCTTTTCAGCAGAGCCAGAGCCAGTAGATGTAGATTCCAAGGAATGAGTTTAGGGCAGAATCCATTCAAAGAGTTGACCCTTGTTAAACGATGATCAATCTGTGTTTCCAGCCCCAACTAGTAGCTTGTTTCTTACTGGACTACTTGCCAACTGAGTTCAATTAAGTATCTGTTGCCAGCAGGGTAGGATTAAGTGCTTTTGTTAAGCAAAGAAGAAATCTAGAACCTCAGGAGCCGGGTGCTCGAAGGTAGGGTTACAGAATTCCACTCGGTAGTCATGGAACCAGTAAGACTGAGAATGAAACCGGGTAGTCCTGGCAGTAGGAATGAAAGAATGGAACTAAGTAGCCATAGGACAGGTCGGCAAGCTAGTCCATAGGATAGAGAGGCAGAGGCAAACAAAGGGCCCTTACTATCATTTCTGCCACATCTTACCTAGGCGAGGGACAAGAATGGACTTCACGCTGAACTGCACTACCGGGCTATTCAATTAGTAGGTGTCAGTCAATAGTCAACTACTTCCTTACTTCCTTACTTCAGCAGTGGTGGAAAGGGATGCAGTTAAGTATCATGGTAGCAAAGGGTCGGTTGGCGAGTGGAATTACTTGTTTTCTTCCAATACTAGGGCTGGGTAGGCATTCCAATACGAGGTGCCCTTATGGTAAGTTGAGGGGTTAGTTTTGCCTAGTTAAGGGATAGGCTTACTTACTCGGGTAGTGTCGTTTACTTACTTTCTGGTTCCTGCACTGATCTGGTTTACTTACTTTGGTTACTTACTTTGTGGGGTGATTCACTTACTAGGTAGGGTCGGCTGGTTAACTTACTAGGTAGGGTGGTGGCCCTTATAGTAAGTTCTTTGTTTACTGACTTTGCGGATAGGCAAGGGAAGATATGAACAAGTAAGTATAATCAAGGGCACTAATTGTATAGTACTTTAGTCTACTAGTTTCTAGTTGCTAGTCTAGTAAAGGAAAAAGAGAAACCAGAGTAGAAGACCGCTCTTCTTATAGGAAAATGAATTGTAGCAAGAGGAAAAGTAGATGAGCAAGAGGCGAAATGAGAACTCGCCAAGTCCTGTTAGAATTGATTTATTACTTGCCATGTGTTCGGGAGCCTGAGGTAAGTAGATGAGCCGCATTGAGTATCTAGAGATTCAATCGTATCTGCTAGGCTAAAAAGATTCCTCCCAGGCTTCAAAGGTCTCTCCCCAATAAGGAGTCTGCCCCTTATCGTACTTAAAGAATGGAATGGCAAATAAGATATATGTAATGTAGTAATTACTTAACTACTTGTTTGCGCTGTTCTCCATCACTTGTTTGTTGAGGTAAAACTCACTGCTTGTCCGCTTAATGGAGTTGCTAAGGTTAGCGAGTCTGTCTGCTTCTTGTCGACTTGTCTATGTAGTTACTTGGCCTTTTCCTCTAATAAATTCTATATTCTCTTTATATATGATAACAAGAAGTCAACTCGGAGTAGTTTAAGAATTCAACTCGGGGTAGCTAGTATGGGACTGATACTACTGCTACTGAGGCTATAACCACTGATGCTAAGCTTGTTGGTAGGTATGCTCGGGCTGATACTGGTGCTGGACAGACTGATACTGGTGAATCCAAGGCTATAGCTATTAACTACCAGAATGACATGGTAAAGACTCGGACTGACCCTGGGCATTGATAGACTTAAGCTAGTGAGTTGGGGAATGAAGTTGGGTAGTATCGGAATGGAACCTCGGATCGCAGTGATAGAATTGACCTAAGTAGTTAAAGACTGATGCTATGTAACTAGGGTCTCTAACCACTAACAACAAGCCTACCGACACTACCAGCAAGAATCAAACCTGTAAGTAGAAGGCTAAGAGACACCTCTCCAAAGCCCCCCGATCCCCCGCATCTAGTACTAAGCATATAGTATACATTCCCACTCCGATGATAAGAGCGAGTACATATAAGGTAGCTATTGCCCGGTATACGCTTGTCTGTTTGTCTAGTATACGCTTGGCAGAGCAAGAGTTAGAGGAGATGGAAAGGTATGGTTATTGTTGCCCGAGAAGAGCAAGAGGTATAGAGAGAAGCCTGAGTTCAAAGAAAGAGCATTAGTTTACAGAGGTCTCGATTCTAAGCCGGTGGAATCTGTATTAGTTGACTGAGCCAGAGCTGCTCTAGTTGTTGGTGAATCCCTAGTTTAGTCTTCTCTGAAGTTGACAAGTAGTAGCTCCTTAATTCAGTATTTCTTGTTTCATCTGTATTAGTAGACATAGGAGCGAACACTAGCTGCCCTGCTTTTTGAATTCTTTATTAGTTGCCCTTATATTAAGTCACTAGATGGAGAGTGCTTTCCGAGTCAGTGATCTCAGAGTGCTTTCCGAGTCAGTGATCTCTAGGAGGCCTCTATAAGAAGTTTCGGGGTTCACTCAAGGGGTTCTTGATTACTAGTTTACAGTTCCAGAGTCCAGAGCAATAAAAGTATTTGTTAACAGGGGAGAGGCCTCTATAAGAAGTAGCGGGTGTGAGTTCAAAGTTGACAGTTCCAGGTCGAGTTTCATCTCTTCATTCCAATACTAGGGAAGGGGGTAGTTCTTGTCGGCTTGGCTGAGTAAAATCTCTGATTGGAATTCTTTTTTGACTTAAGAAGTGACTTGAGAGTCGAGGTCGGGTCAGGGTTCACACTTCTTAGAGGTAGGTTCGGGAGACAATAAGAAAGGAGTTGACTGACTTAGTTTACTGACTTAGTTGACTTACTTGTTTCATGAAGTTACTAGGCAAGGAGTAAGCCTACCGATTGTCCGCACAGCTATAGTATAAGTAGCTTTCCTACCGATTCCCCTCAGTCTGTTACTAGTGTTGAGTAAGCCTACCGATTCCCCTCAGTCAGGAGGAAGTTATGAGCCAGAGTAGAGAGAGGCTCGGGAAGCTGCAGAGTCAATTACTTGCTTTGAAGCTAGGTGGGAGCTAGGGAAGTTCTTCTTATTGCTTATTGGAATACCGGGTAGGAATGGAAACTGGAAGGTAAGAATCCAACTAGTAGCTAGTAAGCCCACCGATCCCCCCAGTAGTTGCCGGTGCTTGTTGGTGACTCTAAATCCATAGTTAAAGCCTATATATATTAGTTGCCGGTGCTTGTTGGTGACCTGTTTGGGGCATTTGTTGACAGAGGTCAGAGGTATAGTCGTTGCTTGGTGAATCCAACTAGATAGTATAAGAATTCCACCAAAGTGCTCCATAGGTTCGGGGTAAACGTTACCAGCCAAACTCCTAAAGTGTAGCGGCAGTCCGGGTACCTTCTCCAACCCTCGCTACTTTCTAAGAATGACACTACAGGCAGAAGAAAAGAAGGCATAATCTGTATCTTAAGCTAATGAGGAATTAACAGTAAAGCCTAACTGCTTCCCTTTCTTTGGAATAAGATCTAGCTTCTGTTGATTCTTCTTCAACACCCGGTTCATTCTTATACAGACTGGAATAAATCAACTCTAAAGTCAGAATGAAAGTGAGCCAGGAACTTCTAATCTTTTGTCAGGGAATCGCTACTTTCTCGGGACGGGAAGGAATGGAGAGTTGGGCTTCTTATCCGAGGTATATATACTAATGTTCTCTGGTCTGCTTGGCTCTTCTACTTACGAGTGCAATTCCTTATTAGTAGCAATAGGTGTATACGAGTGGTCCAGGTCGAGGTCAAGTGGAAAGTGTAGTTTTCGAGTAGCTAGTCCAGTAGTTGGCGATAGGGGAGAGGAAGCTAGTCCTGAGTGGAGCTAGGGCGCTAAGCAATAAACAAGTCCTGTTGTCGGGTCTTCAATCAATAAACCAGTGGATGTCGGTTCGGGCACTTATTAGAGGTCAGGTCGGGAAGGCAAGAGAACCTGTTTTATCAGTAGTAGTAGGAAGAGGGATGCGTTAATTAACTGAGTTGTCTTACTAGGAGTTATATACTAAATGCCTAAATACAGAGAATTGGTCATATGAGTTATATTCTGTATCTGTTGCCAGCGGAGTTCAATGAATTGGAGCCATAGGAGAGGTAGGTTCGGGGTCGGGGAAGACAATAAGTACTGAAGTAAAGAATCCAACAAAGTAGTCCATAAGTCGGAATGAAAGAATTCGTTGCCAGGCTGCTAGTGTAGATGAGCCAGTGGAATTCCCAGTTTCATCCTTAAGTAGTAGAGTAGTCGAATCTGTATTTGTTTACAGAGGTGGAGAAGAGGAGACCCTAGATCGACTCCGATAAGAATATAGAAAGAGAAGAGGGTCTAGCGCATATAGAATATCTGAATTCTTCTGAAGCACTAACTGAGTGAAAAGAGCAAGATCAGAGGGATAGTTTACTTAGGTAAGAGTTCGGGTCGGAAGAAACAGACTCAATATTGTTAAACTCTTTATAAGCAAGTCCTTTTTCGGTGGCTTTGAGGCGAGGTCGGAAAGAGAATAAGTGAAGTTCGGGTCTGTAGTTGTTGACAGAGCAGAGCCTGTAGTTGTAGTGACTTCTTGTAGTAGTAGTCCTGTTCTTGTCGAATCCCTAGTTGCATCCGTTATCATAGTTGCTTGTCTGATTCTGACCTTAACCCTGCTTGACCTCGCGAACTCGCTAGAATCTGTTGTGTGAAGAAGGTATGGGTTCGGTGCTCGTGCTAGTGCTGCTGTAAGAGAATCAGAGGATTTAGCTGCAGTTCCACAAGTGGTGTGATAGTGGAATCCCAAACTAGTAAACGAGTAGTCCAGAGCCAGAGAAGAGGAGAGATCCGAGGCAAGATCAGAGGGGAGGTAGTCTAGAAGTGGTTCTGAACTGAGAGTCGAGTTTGGGGTCTCTTAGTCGCTTGCCGGTGAGTGACTGGGTGGCAGATATATAAGTTGCCCTAGTTCTGGTTCTCAAGTAAGCTGCTATTCAAGGCTATTCTTGTATAGGTCGGGCAAGCTTCATGACTAAAAGATGTTACTGGCAAGGAAGCACTAACAGAGTTCAAAAGCAAGTCCTGTTTCATAAGAGTTAGATTAGCCTAATTCAGTTAGCAGAGATGAACAAGAAGTCTAGTAGCCTGAGTTAGATGAGCCGGGAGTTCTTGTTTGAAGTAAGATAAAACCTCAGAAGTGGGAATTCCAGAATTAGTTGACAGAGCAGAGCCAGTAGTTGCTAGTTGCTAGCTTTATTCTTGTTGGTAGAATAGAAGTATAGAGGTCGGGTCGGGGTAAGAAATCATAATTAGTTGACTTCTTGAAGCAAGTAATTAGTTGACTTCTTTCTATACTATACTATGCGACTTATTTCATTTCAATTCAAACTCACTTAGTTTCGCTCACCTACAATATTGCTCGTGGAAAGATCATCTCCGTCGGTTAAGTCAGCGGGAAGTGCTGTGCCACTTATATATCTGCGCCTTTCTTCTTCCAACTCTGGTAATCGAAATAGAAGAATAAAGAAAAAGGGGGGAGCCCCTATGGAACTTGTAGGAGTGGGTAAGGGAGTTCAGAGGTAAGTCCACTCTATTCATTCTGACTTTTAGGCTAGTTACTAATTCATTACTATTGATTTCCTGATTTGCCTCTACTCTCTTTTGGTCACCCTCTAGTCTAGTGCTCTGAACTTCAATCCTATGTCTCTATAGTTTAGTTATCGGAGTTTAGGTAAGTATGTATTCTTTGTATTAGTAGTCTGAGTCTTAGTAGTATTCTATACGGAACAAGTTGGCATTGAAGAATTTAGGAGTACACCAACTAGTATACGCTCGGTCCACCAACAGTAGCCTCTTGATAAGCCTTATTGTCTCACTGGCCTACAGAACATATTTCTTGAGTTCCAACTCTAGTAACGAAGAATAAGCCGCGTTAGGAGCTCAAGTAAAGGGTTGTAATCACTATGACAATTCCAGTTTTCGACCACTACTCATCAGAATGAAACTAACTCTCAACTCCTAACTCCTTCTCAAATTACTGAGTGATATACGGCATCCCTTTCTTTGGAATCTGATACTTTACTGTCAACTCTTCCTTTTTGCCAATATCGAGCATACCTATGGAATTCTTCCCTTGCTTTGCTGGCGATCTACCACATCTTTATGCCCTTGGCCAATAAGACGGAATTGGATGAATCTAGCGCCTTCTTGAAAAACAGAGAATGAAACGGAGGTCTTAGACAGCCCCTAAAGAGAGATAATATGTCACTACCCCGTGCTCTTAACCTTCTCTTTTGACTTGTCTTTCTCTTCTCCTTGCGCCTCCCCCATACTTTTATTGAGCGGGGGGATATCCTGAAGCTTTCCTGTTTGAGGTAAAGAAAGGGGTAGGGTCCTGTTTACCGAGTCAGTTGTTATTGCCTGTCTGAGGGAAGTATCCCCTTTCCGCGGAGTAGGTCAAGATCAAAGATGCTGTTCGAGTTGCATCCTAAGTAAAGTCCTATCCCATATAAAGATAAGTGTTTGTTAGTACGTTGCCATGAGCAATTCCTTTGACATTGTTTTTCATTGAACTTAAGCTGTTTATCAAGTTTCAAGTGACTTGCCCACCTCTCCTCAGTAACCCTCGCTTCATAGTTTCTTGGGTTCTGGTTTTGGGACTTCTGGCGATAGACAATACTATGTTTACAGGAATGATATCCTCGATCCGCTCTGCTATATTAAATAAGAGTCTTCAAAGATTTCTTAACCTATACTAGATACCACTAGAGGACACTTTCCTAAACTAGATACCACTAGAGCACACTTTGCAAAATCTATCTACTTTCTGCTATGAGGTAGCTTTCCCTTCCTCTTTCAGCTAATTATAGGACTTCTGGACATCATATCGATAACCCGCTATAGTAGCAGGGTGCTTTCTTAGAGATGCAATGGAAAAGGAAAGTCAAAGAAATAAATAAGTAGGTATAATGGAGTTTTCTTCTTTTGTTAAATAACCTTCCCCATATTTGGAATCTAATCCGCACTGCTGTCCATCTAGCACCCTTAGTATAGTGTTGTTAGACGCAGCCATGATAGCTTGACTGATTCCTATGCGCTAATATTCTTATCTTCGGCAACATGGAACTCGTAAAATAGCCACATGTAATAATGATCATGTGCTCTCCCCCGAGAGAAATCATTCTTTCTGGAGGATGCGTGGTATATGTTGAGCACGGCGCTAAGCATTTCGAAGATGAGTGTTTTTTGTGTGCTTGGTTCTCCATAAAGTCATAGCAGTTTTGGATTTATTGGTCTTCAAAAGACGAGGTTGCATCCCAGCCTGTCGAGTCAAAAGTGTTTTTCTTGCAACTCTTCTATGGTATAGTATACTCCGCGGGCCATCCCATACTTTCTAAGTCTTTCTGGAATCTTTCTTGCAACCTGCTTTCTTTCTCTTTGAGGATTCTCATATCTTAGAAGACCGCTTTTAGGGAGTTATAGGAAGAGAAGATTTGTTTCAGAATATCCGGGGCTCCTCAGAAACTTGTTGCCATTCATCGAGATCTTTTCTTTTTTGACGATCTCTTTATTTCTTTCGGGCATTTTCCTATGTGTCCCCTGTGCTTTCACTGTTTCCTTCATATGGTGTAGAGTTTGTTTCCCCCACGGGTATGGCTGTGAGTCCTCTTTCAGGATATATTTCACACAGATGCCCATGCTTTGTGGTAGGACACGTTGAGCTGCGCGCCTTCGAATTCAGGGAATACTTTCCTTAGGATTCTGGGTGCTGTCTTTTTCGAAATTCCCTGTTCAATGAAAATGCCAATATGAAAGTTATGTCCGCGCTCTGCATGGTCTTCTCGCGATACAATGATATTTTGACATAGTAGAGCAGCCTCTATCCTTCTAGATACTTCTTCTCTCGTGAGTGCCGCTCCTTCTTTGATAGCATCCGCTCTCGATAGTGTTAATAGCACGAACTTCCGGAAATTGGACTTCTTCGACTTGCCCTCCAGTTGGTAGTTCATGTGAAGCATCCGATCTTTTTCTTGGCTGGGACTCCCGCATCTGTCTTGGAGCTGCTGTTACTAGCCTAGCTCTGTGTGTCCCCATCGTTGCCAGTTCTAGTAGTTATTTCAGCCCGCCTCTGAGCGAGTTGCTAACATCTCTTCCTTTTCGCCCCCTTTTTTCCTTCTCTTTCCATTTCTTTGGACGCGTTATGGCTGCTCCAGAAGCCCTTTACGAATCAGTATCTCTCGGCTTCTACGAGTTCTTCTGGTGCCCTAAATCCCTTGAGCTAGAGGGCTTTTTAGTGAGTTTGTTGCTTCCGGCTTGTTTGCTTCCTCTGCTTGCTGTCTCTTTCAGCTAACTAGGAAGACAATAGACATAATGGGAACCCCGCTAAAGACCTTAGCAACGCTGTTAATCCTAGATAAAGTCAAAATGACCCTAAGGAGAATCGAGACCTCGACTCAAAGCCAGTAAGATGCTCTTTCCCAATTACTTAAGGGCAAAGGAACACCCGGTTCATTCTTATACTGACTGGTGGAATTCTTTATCGAGAGCAAAAGACTTACTAGTCGAATTCTTAGTCGAGTGAAGGAGCAAGTCAGAGTTACGAGTGGAATGATTCTTCGGGAAATTGAGTTCCAATTGAGGGTCTTCCATTCATTATATTCCAGGTGTTCGCCTTCCTAACTAAGTAGTAGTCCCAGTAGTAGGAGTCCAATATCAGCTGTGCCAAGCCGGGTGCTCTTTCTCTCAATACGGAAAGTGAGAATGAAAGTTAACTGGAGGGGTCTCGTTGCTTGGCGATCGGCTTGGTCGGGAGAAATAAGGACTTTACCTCGATTCTTTATACATTGAGTGGAGTAGTCTCACCTATGTGTTAAGCAAGTAGTAAATATAGAACCTTAGTCGGCAAATAGAGAACCTTTGTATACTTTTCCCCTACTTAATTCTTTACTCCACTTATATAGAATGACATTTAGGATGAAACTAGTAAGTAGAAGCCTTTGTTGCGAGGGTAGTTGACTTACTTGTTAGGCTAGGCTAGTTGTGGAAGTCAGTTACTAGGCTAGGCTTACTTATACCAAGATCGGATAATCGCGGTGCATTAGTCGGATACCGAGATAGGGTAGTTGACTTACTTGTTTTGGTCGGGTAGTCAAAAGAAAGAGAGTACTTACTTGTTGAATGCCTATGCTCGGGGTAGGGCTTGTGGAATTACTTGTTTTATTCCTTTACGAGTGTCGGGTCGGCAGACAATAAGAATGGACTGGACCTGGACTGGACTTCGCCTCAATCAACTACCTTTCCCTTCCCGTTAACTACTCCCTTATCGCTTGCAGATGACACAGATGAAAGTCGAACAGGACATTCTACTGCTTACTTGTTAACCAACACCATTACCTTAATGAAATGCTATGCTTGGACTGGACCACTACTCGGCTCGGGCATTAAGCAGGACAGGCGTTGAAGCTAAGGGAGGAGGATGTAAGTAATCAAACAGATAGGATCGCAATTAAAGAGGAGAGTCAGCAGCAAAGGAAGTCTCAATTCCAGTTCTTGGCTTCTAGTATCTTTCTATTCTAGTGTTGTCTCCAATAGAATAAGAATCGGCAGTATCTGATGAAGCAGCAAGTAGTTCTTCAAATAGAGTTCGGGAAGAATCTATTCTATAGTATAGGCTTCAGCGAGGTGTGGTCCGACCCCAAGCATTCAAGGCGAGTCAGCAAGTTCAGTTGAGTTACTTGCTTCTAAGTCTAAGTTAGTTAAGAGAGTACGGAGTTTTAGGGAAAGAAAAGAAAGGGTATATAGAGTTTAGTGTAGATATCATACCATACCGGTAATCAGAATCACTTATATGCGGACGCAAGAGAGTCTCCATGATCGGAAGCCTAGCCTAAGTTTGATCTGACGCTAGATCATAAGATAGAGAAGATTGGTGATAGTTTTGGTTGCTTCTCATTATTAGAATTGCCTGTTGGAGAGGGTTAAGGTGAAACAACATATGTCTTTACAAAGAGATCTCTACAGGTGAGGTGGGGGTTAAGACGATAATTGCCTGATTGTGGCGATGTCGCTCTACGCTCAAAGTTTCAAGTGTAGTTCCACAGTTCTAAAGTCAGCAGAGGAAGCATGTGCCTACGGAACAAGCAAATCACTTATGGTTTTGGGGTGCCTACATTTCCTGAGTTCCAACAAGCTATGTTCCTAAGCGAGTTTAGTTCAATGTTTTACACTTATATTCTTATTCTCTTAAAGCAAGAGCGATTCGGTGCCTTAGCCGACATCAATCTTCTATTCCAGGGGTGCTAACGTGTTAGGTGATTTGCGCAGTATAGTTTCCCGCTTATAGATGTTGTCAGTGAAATATAGGTAGTTGTCAGGCCAGTTTCCTAGTTTCAATGAAGTCCACTCTCCCCTTGGAGCGTATAAATGCTTTCTTTCTTGCCTGGCCCTTGCTTTAGTTCATTCTTTTTCTACTGCCCAGTAAATACTCATTTCTTTCGGAGTAGGAAATGTGGTTGTTTGCCTATTAGCAGTTACTTGGTCATTAGTAGTTGCTTGTTGGCTTTAAGTAATGCACCAAGTAGTAGTTTGTCTCTTTCCCACCGATTCCTAGAAGTCTGTTACTAGGCTATTCAGTCAGTTACTGGTTATGAGTAAGTCAGTAACTAGTTAGTAGTAAGCCCTAAGTAAAAAGGTAAGAATTCTACTCGTAGGAGCCGAGCAGATGCAAGCGGTAAGGGAGTTCATTCAGCAAGTCATAAGGGCGAGCTACTAGATAGGATCCGAGTTAAGTATCAAGTCCTGGCTTTGAAGCGCTAAGGCTAAGGTTTACTCTTGTTGTTGCTTGGCGGGTAGTTGTGGAAGTCTGTTAACTAGACCACCGATTGCCCGTATGAAGTCAGTTACTAGACTAGCTATGAAGTCTGTTAGTATATGAAGTAAGAATGAAGTAAGCAGTAATAGAATCCGAAGTAATAGAATGAACAGTGCCAGGAAAGTGGACTTCCAGCCTAAGCCTAACAAAAGTACTCTCATATTTCTCTATTTGCTATCAGCCAAGGAACCACTAAGTCCTATGTTTGGGAGCTCTTTATTGGTCGGTAGTAATTGCTTGCCCGGGTAGCAAGTAGTGAGATTAGCCTCATTCTGTGTCATATCTTTCTTCCCTGGCTAGGCAAATGATTCTGTTTCAGGGCATCTCGCTTCACTTCATAAGTGCTTAATTCTTCCCTTCCCTTCCCTTTTCCTCTTTCCCATTCCCCTTCAGATATTAATGGGTTGACATATCCTCTAAAAAGAAAAGAATATTGATTAATGAGGAATACACGCTCTTTGGATGTAGTAACCTACTTGAACACAACTATGGGAATATCAAAAGTGGAATATATCTTATAGGGGTCAATTCACTATCTTAGAGTTGGGGTATCGATTATAAGCCGGGGGCCAAGCTAAGTAAAAAAGCCTACCCATGCCTAGTAACTGAAGTCAACAAGCCATACCCGCCAAGTAAGTAAACAAGCCTAGCCTAACAAGTCAGTTAACCACCCGAGCCTTGTATATAGAATTAAACAAGCTGACGGCTTGACTTCAATCCTATCTTACTAAACGGAACTTTATACTTTACCTCGTCTCTATCCTACTAAACTCCCCTTGAAACTTTACCTCTTCTGTATCTGTGACTCATTTGTACTATAGGCAGAGTATAGGTGTGACTAATGATCTCTAAGACCTAACTGGAACTGCTCCTACTGCTTGTCTTGCTCCGACAAGAAACTACCTTACGTTTCCGACTCCCTGGACTATGTCTACTGCCAAGCTACTACGAACAAGTACTACCTGTCTTCCACTCTAACAAGAACAGGAACAGGCTGCTCGCTTACTTTGTCTCCGGGTAGGGTAGTAAACATCCTCCTTCATAGCTTAGCTGCCTTATCGGAGTTTAGGTAAGTTAGTATTAATGTACGTCTGCTTGTATGATACTGTTTCTTACTCTATACTTGATCAACCAACAAACCAGACTTACTACATCAAAAAGTGACCCGAACTCGAACTCTTTCATTGGACTTTCTTCTATGAGAATAGCACATGAGAATAATGTACAGACATGAAATACCTTTTCTTTTTTGAATGGAACTAGTGTCTCTCGAGCACATAGTATAGAATATTGTAAGCTTACACTCGTCAGCAGATCCGCACCCGCTTGCAGCTACAGAGCAAGTAGACTTTCCTGTCAACCGTACAAGAACCGTGTTAGCTAAAGATCCTGCTGATAAGTAAGTATATTTAATATGAGAAATAAATGTACGATATCGCCCCCTCAACAAAGAAAGATGGGACTTCCCCCACTCACTGCACTATACTTTCCTTATTATTATGCTTCCTCTCTTGATCTAGCTTCGGCTTCAGATCTTTATCAAGCTTCCTTACCTGATCCCATCCCCTCAGACAAACCACTAAGAATCCTATAATAAGGGCCTACCCTAAACCAATTACCGTTAGCACCCCATGGCTATTGCTTGCTCGGCCAAACTCCTTCCTAATGCGCCTAGGAAAACAGAAAAGAAATCGAAATGGAACTATGTGCATATAACTGCGGAATTGAGAAACCAACAAATACTTATATTTCTGAGGATCCTCTTGCCCTAACATAACAGGAAAACGCAACTGGATTTGTTTCTTACGCGCGTAATCTTTCTATACTTTCTGAACCTCGATTCTAGCCTTATTCATCTGACCGGCTTGGCACTGCTTCCCTTTCTTTCTTTTTAATCATACTGTGTTGTGGGGCTTGTTCTTATTCTGCAAAACGGACTTATTGCTCTCGCTAACCATTGAATGTCGGCATCCCGCCTACTTTTGTATCTCCTTGCTTCCTTTGCTTTAACTCGACCCTAGCTTTATAGACTTTGATACTTTACTGAGATCGCATTAACAAGATACTACTCCTCCTACCGCCATGAATACCGGTGACGAACACAGGCAAGAGGTCGACCACACCTTACTTTTGACTTGATTCTTTTCTTCCCAACACTGCTGGGCATGAGATCCCAACACTGCAACATGGGCATGAGAACTTATTGCTTCGTCTGCTCAGGACAAACGCCGATGAAGAAATAAGGAACTGACTGCCCTGCATTTCTAATCTATGAGCTTAACTCCATTCTTTGTACGAAAACTCTATTACTCGGTTAAGGCTGACCAAATCAGGATCTTTCAAGCTATGAAGATCTCATTGCCCTAACTCCCGGTGTGAGTCTTGCTCGAACGATACTTGGAGCTACTGCCTTAGAGACATAAGCAGATGAAACTTTAACAAGGGATGACTTGATCACTGCCTCTCCTATGATCCTGATACAGGCAATTCTCCAATATACTAGACTTAACCAGGGCAGCTAGTCAACTCCATTTCATTCTTAACTGAAAGTCCTGTGAAGAAAGTAAGGTGGGTGTTGGCTTTCCCTTATATACAAGCGAGTGAATTTCCTTATTAGTAGCAATAGTATGACTTTGAGATGCCTACACTCCTTCTTAAAGGAAGCAATGCTGTCAGCTGTTGGGTTTAAACTAGCTACAAGGTGGGCTTCTGCTACTCGACTACTGAAATATGCTTAGCGGGCGGTACCCTCAACCGACTTACTTGCATAAAGCTACAAGTACTCAGACCCTCAAAAGTGAAGTAAAGCACACAAAGGTGAAGTAATAGCTACAGGGCGCGTCAGAACCCTTCTTTCGAGTGCGCGGTCTGCTGATGCTTACTCTGTTGATTCCGATTCTCTCGTTGACAAAACCTGAACTTAGGATGATTGATACAATGACAACTTATCTTCTGACTTTACTTAATAGGATTCAAGTCGACAACACGGATTCAAGTCAAACTCTTAGACTTCACCGCGGGTCAATAAGTGATAGCGCAACAAGGAATTCAACCACTTTCCCTTTCACTGACGCTTTTACACTTAGTCTTCTTCAGCAGGGGGCGCTATCAAGATCCTTTTGCTCTTAAAACTCCCTTTCCGTTACTTGTTCTTTTGCCCTTGTATGTTCCGTTGCGGGAACTCGATCCAGAGCGCTTATTGATAAGAATTGAATGGAATCTGATGCATCTCAAAATAGAAGTTTGTAAACAACGAGCATTGCTTACTCTTTACTTGGTTTCAATGAAATTACTACTGGTCTCTTTGCTTATCTTCCCTATCTATCCTATGGACTAGAGCTAGAGCATCTCATCTACCTTAATTCTTTGACTCAATGGTGGAATTCTTGCATTCCTATTCCTACTTCTGAGTGGAATTCTAACTCCTCTCCCCCGCATGCCGATACTGTTACTACTGACTACCCCCTGCTTCCGATACTGTTACTACGCCCCGACCTCTAATAGACCCGAGCTCTGGCAACTTCCAACTATTCTCTTATTAAAGCTGCTTCTCTCTTTCGAAACTAAATCCTTACTAATAACAGATAGAATTTCTCTGGCTTTTCCTCTACTTAGTCAGTACTGAGTCAATGGAACTCAAATCTCTCTTGTTTTCTTTCCATTTGATCCAATCTGTACAAGTGTTAAGTCAACTCCATTCTCTAGTTCACTATCGGTCAACTCTCTTCTTTTGAAGACCCAACAAAGACAGATGCAACAAGAACAGGAGCAGTACTCCCTGGCCTTGCCTCTCTCTTTTCTTTAGAAATCAATTAATAGCTTCCCGAGCCTACCCGCAAAGTCAGTAAACTACCCGACCTCGCCTCTCCTCTTACTCCTCTGTAAACTAATTCTTTCATTCCGACTTCTGAGGTTGTCTCTCTCTTACTTCAAACAAGAACTCCCGGCTCAGCTAACTCAGGCAACAAATGATTGTACTGCTGACTCATCTCTGCTTGTCCCCCGCCTAGGTATGATAGAAAGAAGAGGGTCACTAACTAGAAGAAGGTCATTAACCAGAAGAAGGTCACTAACCAACTAGATCTAAACCTCGGTGCTCTTCTCTTAACCAACCCGCCAAGCAACGGCCAAGCAATTACTAATGGCCAAGACACTTAAGAATGGCCAAGACACTTAAGAAGAATAGGGGAGAGCGGTCTTCAACTCACACTCGACTTCAACTTATGCTCCGGGCCAAGGAACTACTAGAGTGGAAAGAGAACCAGTTGACTACTTGCTATGTGTTTGTGAGTTAGTAGTTAGAATACCAATACCTGAGTCCGGAGTTCAGAGTGAGAGGAGCCGAATTTACTGTAGTAGTGGACTACGGTCAAGTTGCTAGGTTTGGGTTGGTATAGCACTGGTTCTGATAGTTGCTAGGTTGATTCTGTATTTGGTAGCTCAGTGGACTGGTTCTATTCTGTGACTGATGAGTTCAATTATTTGATCTACCGGTTTCCTTCTTAGCCTTATACGAAGCTACCTGGCTTTTAGGCTTCTCCTTGCTGTCCCTGTTTGGTTCTGTAACTACTGATTTGTAGGCTTACTAGCACTGCTTTAAGTCTGTCACTGCTGAGGTCAATTCTCGGTGGTACTGCTTTGATTCCTGCTGTTAGTGCTATCAGGCTGAAGATTGGTTCTTGGACTCCTCGGTTTCATTCTATCACTTAGCAGCTCTATTCTCTCACTCCTTAGCTTCATTCTCAGTAACACTTGTTTAAGCCTGTAGCTACCCCGGTTAAGTCTGAGTGGCGCTAGTTCCATTCCGATACTGTTTAGTTGCATTCTTGCTAGCAGCGATTGAAGCCTTAGATGCGCTGGGTTAAGACCCGAGCTACCTTGTTAGAGAATCAGTAGCATCAGCTGCAGTCACCAAGCAACTACAAATGGAATATATTCTTTACTTACCGCAACGAAGACATCTAGACTAGACCACTGGCAACCTCTACTCTGGTATTGTATAATAGATTCTTTCTTTATAATATAAATAAGATAACTCGGGATTCCACTACTACCCTATAGCCTAGTTACTGAATTCCACAAGTAAGTCCACCTCTCCTCTTGCAACAGCCAAGCCCAGATGAAGCAGATAATCTTTCTGACCTTAGTACTGGCACTGGGGATTCTCTTTCTTACCCTGCAGACTTAGAGCTAGCAACCTTTCTTCCCTGGCCCTGGTCCACCTCTGTTATTGATTAGTCAGAAGTGATTCTATACCTATGGCTACAATAACCATCCTCTTGCTCTCATCTCGCTGTCAACTAAAACGATCCTCTGGCTACTAGCTACTACTGATCAAGTAAGAACTCCTGCCGCTACACATTATACGTGTATTGTCCCCTACTATATTATATATTATCTTATTAAGGATGACAGATCAAACAAAGGAGTTACAGGCTGAAAGCAGCGCATCTAAGAACCAACCCACTAACAACCAGCCTTCACTCACTTACAATCAGAATGACATGGTATAGATTCGGACTGAAACAAGGGAGCGACAGGCTTAACTACTGCCCCAACCACTGCTGCTAAGCCTGCTACTGGTGCCACCGAGACTGATGCTTAGGTTTATCAGACTGATGCGTGCCCCTACTGTGCTAGGTATTGGACTTCAGCTGGGTAGACTGAGAATGCAACTGAGTAGACTCGGAACGGAGCTGGCAAGGCATAGAATGGAGTGCTAGAGTCAAAGCCTTCAACCGATGCTGCTAGGACTGAGGCACCTAACAAACAGAATGGAACGAGTGCTAGCAAGAATCAACCCAGTGGGAAACAGGCTTCACCAAGGGAGTGACAGCCTGAAAGCAGGTATACTCGGAATCAAACAAAGTAGTGACAGGCTTTAAGTAGGTCCACTCAGAACGGAGCTAGTAACAATCAGACTGAAACAACTAACTAGCAGACTGAAAGCAGTGCTAACAAACCTTCTATAGCTACTTAAGACTTAAACCCACACCGATCAGAGTTGAACTAGTATGTATGAGAATGTAACTAGTGCATTAGTAGTAGTTAGTGCCCTTCGCCGCCCACTTATGCTCCTTTTTCTAGTATGGAGAGATATTATTAGTCCTAAGGTTATTCACAAGTCCTGTGTTCATGGATCAGTTGCTGTATCAATAGAATCAGCTGTTCGAAAGTAAGCTACAGTGGAATTACTAGTTTTACTGGTTTCCTTGACTCGTATCAAGACTCAGTGTGGTGTGTGCTCATTTTCATTCCTAGATTAGATGCAGATGATCAGTCAGTTCCATTTCTATTGATGTTTTCTTTCCTCTTAGCATAAGGGAGTTCGAAAGTGATCTAGGCTACAAAGGCATTACACGAGCTTTTCGGGTACACCAATAGGTAAAGCCCAATTCAACCACATTTGGATTAGTTTACCCTAGCTTAAACAACGAGAAAAAGGCCTTCTTACACGGATAGTCCCGCTGGAGCTCCTCTTTAGCCTGACCAAGCAAACGTATACAAAGCAAGAACCGGAAGGGGAACAGTTAGGGTCTCTCTCTTAAACAGGAAGGAAGGGAGTTTACAGTGAAAGTTATCTTAGCGCTTACAGATGGAAAAGGACAGACACAAGCAATACTATTACTATTCTAATACTTTGACTATCCCTATTCTTATATTAATTACTTTATATGCTTGTTGGGTGCCTAGTAGAAAGCCCTACCCGCTCTTTTGAGTGATGTTCTCATCGTAAAGTGGTTCTGTTCAACTATTCTCCATTATATTCTATTATTTCTAGTTCCCTTATTCTTAGTGCCAAAGCTAAGTTTCGGGTATTGTTTGACTTCCGCTCTATTAAGTACAGGGTCGAGGTCGGTAAGTAAGATCGAGTTAGCTCGGGCCCTTATTGTGAGTTTCGGCAAGAGAACCCTAATAAACAGGACTTGCCTAGTAGCTTGGCAGTTTACAGAGGTAGAGGATAAGAATGAAGTTAATAGTAGCCATAGGTAGATGAGCCTGAGTTCACAGAGCCTAAGTGGAAGTCTAGTTTGTAGTAGTTGCCAGATAGAGAGAGAGAACAGCGCTACCGCTATACATTAGTAGTTGCTTGGTGGCTTTCACACGTAACTATTATAGTATAGGTTTGCCCTCCAGCAAGTAAGGCTTAGGGGCAGAGATATCCGTTTTTAAGAAAGTAGTGCAAGGCTATGGATTTCATAATTAATATATGCCAATTGAACTAGAAAGTCAGAATGAAACTAATTAAGTAAGCAAAAGGGAAGCAGTTCAGTCATCCGCTGAAGCCTAGCCGAGATCAGAATCCTTTCTGGTTTCATCCCAGTAGTAGTAGTCCAGTTGGTAAGTCAACTCTCTAAATTAGAATGCCTTTGAAGCGAGGTATCTTGCTTGCTCTACTGATCTTACTGTTTCCGACCTATCCTTTTCAGTGAAGAAATGCTTGCTGCCCAACCCACACTTATAAATACCAGTACTTTCTTCTTTACCAGAACTAGACTTGAGAACAGGCTATAAGAGTTGCAGTAATTAAGGGCACAGGATTCCCTAGTCGTAGTTGCTTGTCGGTTAGTTAGTTAACCTGGTTCTATCTTACCTAGGCGGGGGGAACAATAAATATTCCGTTAGTTGCTTGTTGGCTGCGCGAGTTAGCACTTTCATTCGATTCCAAAGATGGATCTTCTGTAGGTCATTTTATTCCAAAGATAGAGGTTGAGGAAGTAGAGTTCAAGTTCGTTCTTATCTTAGCTATGTCGAACAGAGGTCTTACTAAGAGCAATCTCCCTACTGCATAGATTCAATTGGGGGCTAGTGCGTAATATAAGTAAGGCAACTCTCCCTACTAGCTTTGTTGTTAATGCTTGACTCACTAAACATATGAGCAGCGCAAAAGACTATAGCACTAGGAGTGCGCAGTGTTGTTACAAGTTTATAGCTATGGATTCAATTCTGACTTTAGTTTAGAGTGGTTAAGGGGTGCGCCTATGATAGATATGAGTTTTGGAAGCTATGAGTTTTGGAAGCAGGAAGCAGGTAGAGTGGAAAGTAAGGTTTTATAACCCCAGGCAACTCGCTAACTTGTTCGTTTCGCATACGTAGGCACTTAGGCTATCGATCTACTCGCAGCAGAGCAGCTTGATTAAGATGGTGCACCACTGCTTTTCAGGTAAAGTCTCAGGGCTATCTATCTTTCTTTCTTGGGTTTTAAGAGACGAGCAACAGGGCAGGGCTATCTTTCTTTTTAGAGCCAGAGTCGAGGCCCTTATTGTAAGTTACCCCGAGTTTAATCAGTTCTCTTTCTTATATGTTCTCTTTCTTATATGATATAGAATGAAATAAGTAGTTAATAGAATGAAATAAGTAGTTAACGCCAAGTTATAGAATGTAATAATCACCTCCCTACCATAGTGGGTTGGGTGCTCTTTCCGCATCACGCGATAACCTCCCTACCATAGTGGGTGCTCTTTCCGCCCCTACGTGATCCAACAAGTACGTACCTGCCAAGCCGACTGTTGCGAATTTCATAGCTTTTACTAATTTCAATCTGCGGATTGTTCACAAGAGGTTGGGTCGCCCTCGGGCTTTTTGTCATATCCTCTGTATTTTGCTCCTCCCTCATTAGAATAAGAAAGAGAAGGTGTTTCACGTCTATTAAGAAAGAGAAGGTGTTTCACGTCTATTAAGGAAAGATAGGGTGTTTCGCCTCTATTCTCCCTGATATTCCTAAGCTCTCTCCCCCTTATTTCTCCCTCCGTTTTAGTTTCTAGTCAGCCTTTTTTTCGCTTCTTTTTTCTCATATTCTATCATATTATATTCTTTTTGTTATCATATTCTTTTCTCATATTATAGGCTCTTTTCCCTCAGTGACTCCTCCTTTACTCATTCGTTTCTCTTTCATTATTCGTTCCTAATCTTCTCTACTAGTCATTTATCCATTATTTCATTAATTGTTATCAATCATTCGTTTTTCTTTGTCGGTATATTTTCCCTTTTTACCGCCAGTTAGGCATGGCATTGGGCATTCTCTTTTCTATTCCGATAGCATGAAAACAATCTATACTTATGGTTATCCGTAGCAGTAGAATTACGCAAGAAGTTTCTTCGACTAACACACTATCCAGAGCCGAGATGCCACTCCAGAGAAGGGACGGACCCCGTTGTCGCAACCAGAGAAGGGACCCCGTTGTCGCAAGAGGAAATAGAATCCTATATAATGAAAGAGAATTCATTTGAGTATACTCGGTATAGGCCAAGTAACGTATAGACAGCCGAGTCACTCCTGCAGCTAATGATCTAAACAATTCCACATTTCTTTATTTCTTTTCGATGGAATTTTCTTTGAGACACAGGGAACAATTTCTATGTTGGAATATTCATTGAGGAAGGAGCTCCTAGAACGAGCACTCGAACCCTCATGAGCAAGATCTTCCCTGAATTCAAAGACACGCTGATTAACCTATCCTTTTGGAAGTCTTTGGCTTCGTTGTACAGATACATCCTTGAGGAAATAAAGGAGGATCCAGCGCCACTCGTGTGGGGGAAACTGTCTCTGCTGCAGATCCCAGAAAGAGTTTGGGCGCAAACCCTGCATCAACAAATTCCATATCAGGGTGTAAAGGAGATAAGGCCGAGAAGCATAGAGGTTACCCAAAAGTGCAGATCAATTAACAACTGGGATCAGGCTCCCTTTAAATGGGGTCAACACACTCCTTCCTCAATTAGCGCAGACGCAGACATAAGGGGGGCGAGTGCTTTGCATAATAGAATGCCAGATAGCCATCAGCAACTCGTTTCCAAGCTCAAAAGCATCGATTCTTTGGATAAAGATAGAATGAAAGTAGTCAAGATAGAATGAAAGTGGAATTAGAAGCGAGTCCACCAAGCAACTGGGCAAGTCACGTATACAAAGACTGATTATCCTACTGATTCTCTTTCGTCACCAACAAATACAGATTCCACTCGAACCGCATCCGCTTCTTATACGGATCTAGCTTCTGATCTTTCAACTTCCACTAAACTTTCATCTCCAAACAATACTCGGGACATTCCGTTTAGTGTGATAATAAAGTTATAGAGCAGAGTTCGACCACACCCCGCATATAAGTTCGTAAGGATAAGGTGCTGTAAAGCCTTACCACTCTTTTGAATCTGACCTCTTACTTGCACCAATACTTAAACAGAAACAGTAACTCCACTTGAGGAACTGCTACGTAGGGGGGGCATTCGAAAATAGAGTCAATTCGGCTTGCAACTTACTTTAGCACAGCTTCCACAGCTTCTGATCTCGTTGACAACAAAGAAGCAACCATCTATTAATTTCTCACGTTAGTGGCGAGTTACAGAAACAAGGGATGCTAGTAGAACAGGCAATTTGGACTTCACTTCCCAAGTTGTTTGATTAGAAAAGCAAATGCACCTTATCCGACATAGACCAACAAAAAGGGAAGGGCTTCAATCACATCAGTGGAATCGAAAACGGAATGAGAAGACATACTCGAGAAAAAAGATAAGCTCATATGCTCATACCAAACTAAGAGAAAACACTATGAAAATCAGAAGACTCGGCTCGGCTCCTTTTCATATTGAATTTACTAGTTGGAAATAAGGACTAGAGGGAATAGCCTACATGGACGAGAGCACGGAATAAACTAAACTACCAGACCCCCGTAATGCAAATGCAGTACTTAACTTACGGAGCAGTTAGAACCTGAAGATGCAAAGCGAAAGCGAATTGGATGATGTGGGTGAGCTACTCCTCAGGTGACTCCCGGGTGGGGAGTGACTTTCACTAGCAAAAGAAAAAGCGCCCATGCGTGTAGCACCGGTTCCGGCGACTCTTTATAGATGTTATTTCCGATATCCTGGACTCCATAAAGGAATGAACAAATTACTGAGCTACTAGAATCAATCGAATATTCCACTGATGAATGGAGGCTAAGCCTATTGAGAACAGCTTACTAGAGCCCACTTTCTTTCACTTTTGTATCTATTTCAATTGAAGTCCTCTCCTGTTCGGTACTATCCAACTCGGGTCTTCGTGGAAAAGCACACTATCTTGTAACAACACTTGTTTGCCAGCTTTCCGTTTTCGAAAGAAAGGTGTTTCAGGGCTTTTCCCTGTTTGATTTCGATTAGTTAGTAAGTATAAGAAGGCACTCTATAGACCTATAGACTCTCATAGACAGATGCGAATAGGCGCATAGGCGCTTTGGTACTCAAGCGAGAAAGGTGGCTTGGCTGGATTACATAGAAGAAGCGCGCGTAAGGGAATCAGTAACCGTTGCTACCCCTGCTCGAGTTTAGGTCATTGTGAAATCATCCACTGCTCTCGTAACCCTTGCTTGGCTCTCTCCTGTTGATTATGCCTGATCTGATGATTAGTTAGCTTAGGATCGGAGGTACAACCAACCGGGTTTTGTAAAACGAGTCCTGTGTTCGGCAACTACTTTTCTATTTCCTACTCCTGTTCCAGTTCTAGTTCTCAAGTCAGCAATAAGGTATAGAACAACTTATTAATATGAACCATATCTATATGATAAATCAACTATATGATAAAGTAAAGATCCAATTCTATAAGGGCGGGGGAAAAAGGCATTCTTTCTATTCGAACTTGAAACATATTATACCTACTGCCCAGGGATAGCTTTGAAGAAACTTCCCCGCACACTCCTACAAGGCTCATCGGCTATGCAATCCTGTTCCTTATGAACTCTTTGAAGGGACATTATTGTATTACAACTTTCCTTCTCTTCTTTTTGTTCCTTTTATCCCGTTGGTAACTCTAACTCAGACGCGGGTTATCTAATATATGGGCTCGTTTTCGTGGATCGAACGAGAAACTCCAACTAGCACAATTGACTAAGGACAATGATGAGATAATGAATTTTGCTGTGCCTTCTGTCTGTAAGAGGAAAGGAACGAAAACAGGTGTAATTAGGACTGGTTCGATTCTTGTTGGTACTGCTTTCAGGCACCAAGCAACGGAGTTACAGCCTGAAACGCTGCATTCCAAGCCTTCAACTAGTGAACCAAGTGCTGTGTTCGTCTCCGGGAGTCCTGTTCGAGTGAGAGCTCAATTACATCGACCCTTTGTTTCATCCCCTTAATTAGTAGTTGCATCTGTATTAGTTGGACAGAGGATAAGAATTCAGGTAGAAACCAGAGGAGCTGAAAGCCTTTAAGAGTAGCCATAGGTCAGAGCCCTAACTTTATTTGTTTACAGAGGAGAGGGGGCCGAAAACAGGAGTGGATTTCTTACTTGGAACCACTGATACTATATTCTTTAAGTAAGGAGCAACCAAGCAGACAGCTTGAATATAAGTGAAAGAACAAGTAGTGGCCCAGCCCAGTGGAATCCGTATGAGTTTACAGACTTACCGCAATTAGTACATCTGAGACTAACGAGTGGAATTCTGACCTTTCTGCACTTTGAGTGGAATTCTTTGTTTCATCTGTCTTAGTTGACATAGGTATCGGAGCCATAGGTATAGAAGAACTTGTGACCTAATGTTACTGATTTCTTTGACGGATATCGGTCATATCTATCGGTCATAACCATACTTGAGAACTGGAATTAGAGATGAAACTAGTAAGAATGAAGCCAGAGAAGGTATCGAATAGAGTTTACGATTTCTTCTGTTAGGCCTGTACCTGCGCCTTAACCCTACTTTAGAGCAGAGAGATTCGCTGTTGAATCCATTCTCTTTCTCATATAAGATAGAATGAAAGACCTTAGAGCGAGGTATCTTCACCAGGCAAACAACTCCTCAACAAGCAACTCAGGGCATTTCGTATATCGAGAAAACGCATCTTTGCATTCAACTACGAGGGGAATGTTTTCAACTGACAAAGCTACTACTCGGGGCTTTGAGGCTTCCACTCACTATAGGTAGGCTGACTCGCTGGCTTAAGGCTTCTACCCACTAGCTCCCGAAAACAGTTAGTCTTCTAGATAAGCCAGAGGAGAGAGAGGCTCCATTAGTACTTTTGTTGCCAGAGGCCTCTATAAGAAGTTTCAGGGAAGCCCTAGTTCCAGTTCTTGTTTAATACCGGCCAAGTCACCACTAATATCAAGGAAAGGTGTTGTCGACAAGAGAATTAGCAAATTCAGTATCATCAGCCGAAGCCGAGCCGAGAGAAGAATCCGTTCAAAAGTCAGCCGATTCAGAAAGTGACGTTCGAGCCTAAGCTAGATCCTTGAGTAGGAGAAGGAGTTATTGTATTCAATAGTGACTACTGCTCCTGTTCTTGTTAGAGTAGAATTCATTCTAATAAGGGGTTGCCAGAAGTGGAGGAGCCTAATTCAGTTAGAAGTGGAGGATGCTTGATCAAGTCAGGAAGCAGCTAGTTGCATTCTTTGACTCGAGTAGTTGTAGTGGTTTCATTCGCCTTCGAGAGCTATATGATCTTCGGCTTCTTAGCTAACTTATATTTCCTACAACAAAGGTCAATCAAGCCAATCAATAACCTTCACCGACTAGGACAAGGAAGTATCAGACTAAGAATAAGACAATAGGGGGCAAGCACCGTAGTTAACCTCTTCTTCTCTCTACATTGAGTGCAAAAGAGGATGGGTGTCTAGTCAACCTCGGAAAGTAACCTCACACAGCTCCGCGCGTACCTTGACTTTCTTCTTACCTTTCAAAGCCAGTTCACAGGACATAGAACCAGGTCCTATTATACACTTCTATACTGTAGGCGTAAGTCAAAACCGATACTCAAAAGATCCCCAGTAAAAGCAGGAGTTCCACTTTCAGAACTACTTGCTACTTGCTATCAGGTACATCTTTCTGTCCAACATAGAATCCAATAATCCATTCTTATCTTGCCTGCCCACCTCTCCTCTCCTCAAGTGCTTTCTTCGTCGTCGGCCACCAAGCACCATTACTTTCTTGTTGCCCAGTGCCAAAAGAGAAGTAAGCGCTGACAAGCTAGTAGATGAAACTGGAATAGGCCACTATCCCCTTAACCCAGCTTCCGTGAGTTACCTGACCTGATTCTATCATACCGGCGGCGGGGGACAAGCAGAGATGCAAGCGAGTGCAATTCTTTATTAGTTGCTATATAGGTGTAATAGAGTGGTCCTGCTCTGATTCTTGCAAAGACAGATTCAAGCCATGTACTATTCGAGTTTCATCCCGAGTTTACATAGGAGTGAAAGGCTTTCCCGAGAAGAGAGAGTTGGGGTATGTAGCTAAGGTCTCAAACAAGTGCCACTCATTCTCACTGACCCGAGGTAGTCATAGGTATAGATGGCTTTCCAAGGCTTCAACCAGTAAGTAGTAGACTCAGAGTGCAGCTAAGTAGTTACAGGATGAAACTGCCCACTGCTGTATTGGACTGCTGTCTATAGTAGCTCGGGACTGTTGCCTAGGTTATCGGGCTGATGCTATGTAGCTAAGGGATAGAATGGAACTAGTAAGTAGAAGCCTTAAAGCAAGGTCAGCTGTTCAGTAAGAGGAGAGGTCAAAGGAGGAATTACTGAATTGAACGGCGTAGTCAAAGAAGTAAGTTACTAGACCACCGATCCCCTGCATCTAGTATTGGTATTAATTATCAGAAGCTACTACATTGTACTAAGTAGTGAAAGAATCCAACCAGTAAATCACAGAATCAAACGGAGAATCGAGCTAACCAATCAAAGAATGCAACTAAGTAGCCAAAGACGAAACCACTGCAGCTAAGCCCGATACTGATGTTACTGAGACTTCGACCGGGTAGGCTCAGAATGGAGCTAGGGCAACTAAGCCTACAACCAGTGAATCCAAGCCTTCAAGCGAGGGTCGCTAGTATGGGTATATGTAGCTAGTAAGACTTCAACAAGGTAGTTACAGAATGGAAACTGTAAACAAGGAATACAGAAACTGCCATGCAACTACATAAGAATTAATGCGCATCAGAATAACCTCCCCTCTCTTGTGGTCGTGGACTTAGGTCATAAAAACCAGTACTTTATTCATTCCACTGCTGATCTCGCTTCTAATGCATATTCTGTTCCAACTCGCTTATGAATTAAGATATTATTGCCTTTACCCCTACTTGAAGTTATTAACTGCAAATGTCAACAACACCCTCTCAACCGACAGAATCACCACCTTACACTTAAAGACTGGCACCCGAAACAAGACTGGAAGTGAAGAAGTTCAGAGCTGATATAATAAGTGGCACAGGAACTAGTTAGAGGCTTTGAAGCTAGAAGTACTATTGATCCCAGGTAAGAAACAAAAGAATGAGCCAGTTAACGCTAGTATACGCTTGGCGCTGCTATGTGTTTGTAGTTGATTGGCCCGGTCTTCAAGCCTTTCATCCTAATCTTAGAGCACCTCTTTAACTCCTCCGATCAGTATTTGTTGCCAGAGGAGATGCACACTAGTGCCTTTAAGGAGAAGAGCCCTAGGTATAGGATAGAGGTGAAGTTTCCAGTGACGGTAACTATTTGCTATCCAAAATCCCGGCCAAGTATTTGCCTAACTAGTAATTCCCTGTTCTCTGCTCTTTCATCTACTCTTACTTCCTTACCTAATCCTTTTCAAGCTTCTAATCTTTCTTCTACTCAAGCATATGATCTCGGATACTTAACAAGAACGGACAGAGAATCAGGACATTATCAATCGTACCTTAGCGCTACAGAAGGAGTGGATTCTTTCTTGCCATAGTATATAATGGAGTAATATCGTTTTTCATCTTAACGATTCTATACCTTATTGCTGACTTGCGCTGCGTTGAGACTTTCCCTCGTTAACCTCACTTCTTACCCGGTTGGAGTTTCCTCGCCCAACTTAATCATGCACAAGCACTTGAACCTGAACCTCTATTGGAAAAAGGAATCTTTCTTTCGAGCGTAGAAGCCCCAAATATGGCATTGAATCTATCGAGTGCAGAAGTGAGTCTAGAAGATTGCCCCACCCAACCAAACTCAGTAACACGGAATCTTTAGAGCGCATAGCTCCGTTAGCTCCGAGGAAAACTGGAATATCAATGGAACTGACAACTGCTTAATATCTTGCTCATCCTTATGATCCAGCATCAGATCTTTCCTCATATCCAGCTCCCACTGACTCATTGGCTTTTGACCTTTACGCCCTTGTTGGTTCAGCTACCTACCCTTTGTTTGTTCCTTATACGGATCTTGTTTGCTTTGCGCTGGACCTATGATATAATTCTTTGCTTGTGAAAACTGGAACTCACCGTTAGCCGACAACTCTTATAGACAAAACGATTACTGCTGATTTAGATCTTTTTTATCCAGCTTACACCCTTTTCTTTTGTCCCTACCTAAGCAGCTTAAGCTTGTTTATTGGTCCGCTTACCTCTTTTAAACGGCTGATTCTCTCGTTGATGAAACTCGAACAGAAAGAGATGATCTTATAGATGAAACTCTCACTCTAGCATTTGAAAAGAGAGTCGATTCGGCTTACGGAACTCTACGAGCGGGAGCGGGAAAAGAAGTGGAGTGTGAGAATTTGTTCCTGAGTTGTAAGCGCGTATATAAGTCTAGACCACATAAAGGAAAGCAGTAATATAGGCTATTCTCTAAGTTGAAGCTATATTAAAGCTATTCTCTAAGTTGAAGCTATATTAAAGGTTGCTAATAGGGAAAAGACTCATTGAGACTCGGGGCAAGCGTATACTAGTTTTCGGCGAGCGGGGGTGGGTAAGTGACCTATTACTTAATGCACTAGATCTATCCCTTTAGTTGATCATTCCATTCTGAATTCTTACTGATAATACCCTAACATTCTTCATTCGTACTTTTGAGTTTAGTTCGGAGCCAGAGTATTGATATTGGGCGAAGAGTAGATAAAGAATAAGTAGTTGGCGCAGTAAATATGATAAGTTGGTCAGCTTCACCTCCTGTCCTGTTTTGGGGGTATATCTTGATTTCTATACTAGGTGTAGGTGCTCTATGGATTTAACAGATCTTTTTCACTGCTTAAACTAATTCTTAAAGAGGAGTTCAACAAGAGAAGAGGGCAAATCCTTTTCCTGTTCCTTATTTGTTCGTCGGCTTCGGCTTCTATATATGATGAAAGAAGAACTGGGCGAACAGAAACAGACTCTAACACAATAACCTATCTGCCAAGAAACAACCTTATAGACTTTTGCCAATAACCTACGGAAACGGAAACAGCTTTTCCTCTCTCTCTGGTATCGCCAACACCCGGATTTAAGGATAATAAAGCTTATTATATCATAGCGTAGACAGTAAAGCAAGTGCCAACTCCTTCTCCTACTCGCTTAGGCTCGAACTCAACTTTCAACAAATAACTCCTTATGGGTAGGGCTAAAGTTTTCTCCGTTCTTGCGTTGGCAACGAAAGCTTGATTATCTTGTTTACTAGAATTCTTCTGCTTCATATCTTGCTTCCTTACCTGATCCTGCGTATGATCCTGATCTAGTTTATGATCTTATGGATTCCACTCGCCAAGTAATATTACCGACTTAATATAAGTGCAACAAATACAACATTGACTTTTTCTTCTTATTAAGATCTTTCTTATACTGCTTCTCTCATTGACTTAACAAGAACAGAAATATACTTTACAGATCTCTACTCCTCAACTCAAATGGAAATCCACTTGTATTCCTTACTTATAGGTTCTGGAACTCGTACACTTCATACTGTCCGGTCAACTCTATCACTTCTCTTACTGCCCGGTAAACAAATCCAATAGTCATTTCATCTCCCTCGAGCGCATGTCATATCATATAAGATGGAAATAGTTTAGTCACAAACATTCAAAATCAGCGGGAATTTCTTTTAGCGCGGAAGCTCCTAACGCCAAAGACAGGAATAGAACAACTTTCCGAGCACAGAACTCAGTTAGCGCCGAGTGAAACATTCCATTAATCTATCGAGTGGTCTTCAACAAATCATTCTGAAAGTTCCCAGTAAGGAGTGAGTTATTCCTCCAGTCTTGTTTCTTTGTCAGCGAGAGAATCAGAAGTTTCAAGATCTAAAGCAGAAGACGGATTGGAATTAGGATCATCAACAGGATCTAAAGCTTATTAATTGCCTGCTGGAGTCTTTCTTTGTCATAGAGAGAGTTTCGGGTGGTGGAATTCCTATAGTGAAAGAGGTGATTGTGTTGGTTCAGAAGGTGAATGAGTTGGAGTCGATAACACCTCTGCTCTTGTTGGTCACTAAACAGATTGTCGAGTTTATGCTCCTTCCCTTGGGGACGAGATAGGAATAAATAAGGAAAGGAACTACTCTCATGCTGAGGTGCTGTCTACGAATCTCATGCTGAGGTGTTGTATCAAGGAACAGTATAAAGAAGCTAGTATCTCGTGCGAAAGTCAGCTACAAGCGAAACGATAAGGGCCAAGCAACTAAGCGCCAAGCAACGAGGCAAGTCGACTACTTAGGTTCATTCTTATTAGTACTAGCTCAATTCTTTGACTTACTGATCTGTGACTGACTGTTGGAATTCTGTGTTTCCAGTTGATTTCTTTCCTTCAAACAAAACTTCCCTTTAGTGGCTCTAACAAAGACAGATGCAACAGGGGATGAAACCAGAACTCCCGGCTCATCTAACTCTTTCGCCTCTCCTAGCTAATCTCTCTCTTTCTCCTCTGCAAACTACTCCTTCTCCTGTTCAGTTCTTGACCAAGTCCAATCTTCGTAGATGTGCTCTGGGGTCATAGGGAAGAATAGATTGCTTCTCTTTTGTCAACACTGGAGTTACATCTTATAGTCAACACTGGGATTACATCTTATAATAATCACAGAACTCGATCGATAGAAGAAATGATTGTTTGACTTCCGCTTACGGAGTTCTCTGACCTGATCCATCTTTCTCGTGCTAACCTGATCTTCTCGTGCTAAAAAGAGGCAGGGCCCTTACTATTAATTGCCTCTCTCGACTCTCCTTAAGGGCATGCTTAGCTGGGTATAGTCTAGAAGATTGCCAACACTTCGTCTGTCCATCCTATTGTAGAAGAAGAATCCGCAGGTCCAGGTCCCAGTTAATTAGTTTTAGGGGCTTGGCTGTTTTTGTCTTCTTAGCCTCTGCCTCTGGTTCCTGTTGATGATTAATATCCTTCTCTAGCTTCGGTATCAAAGCAAGTACTTTCTTCTTCAACCTACTATAAGACCTAACATCTTTTGTTTGAGCACCCGACTACTTACAGAATCAACCCAGCTTCAAAGTACTAATATGAAGCTTGCATTTCTTATCGTATAGACTTGATTAAGCTTGCATTTCTTATCGTATAGACTAGCTTGTGCACTCAACTGTCTCAACATTAGCACACCTTGGCTTCTGGAACTCTACTTGAAGAAACTCCCATTCATTAATTCTGACTTCAAAACTCCCGTTAGCGAGCGGGCAGCAACAGAACTCTACGACTGCTTTCGCACCCCAAGAGATTCTTTCTTTCTCTCAGGTCTCGCCAACATCACCGCTTGCAGAACCCAAAACGAGTACTTTCATTTCGGCTGATCCTGATACTGATCTGGAAACTGGAACTACACTTTTCGAATTCCCCTACTAGGCGCCAGTTGATCTGAAGTCAACAAATCATTCCACTCTTAAAGCACTACATCTAGCGTACAAACTTTTAGAATAAGTAAGTAGCTTGTTCCCTCATGCTCGTGCTCCTTCCTTTAAGAAAAGAATGCAGACTCTGTAGATGCTGACTTAGCGGTTGCTGTAGTGGAGTTGTCCAGTTCTAGTGAAATCGACGAGATCAGTTTCAAAAGGACTCTCTCTCCTCTCAAGTAGTCAAGTAAGAAATGAACGGCGTAGTCAATTGAATTTAACAAGCCTTAACCCTACTTCCAAACTTAGCTTTATGGTTTATCTGCCTAGCCGGAGGGGAAACACTCAGAATTGAGTTGAAGCCACAGGTAGATCAGCAGAATCACTAGACGTTACTCGCCCTCTTTGAGACTCTAGTATCCAGCTAACTCGCCAAGACCTCATTCTATCTTACTAAATGTGCTATTGCGGTAAGAATACCTACTTTGCCTAAGAATACCCACTTTGACAGAGCTCATGGGTTGGTGAGAGAGAAACTTGACTAGCACTAGGGTAGGTTGACGAGTGGAAATAGAAAGAAAAGGTTGGTGCTAAGAGAATGGAAATAGAAATCCAAGGTTGGTGCTAAGAGAAGAGCGGTTCGAGACCATGCTTGGAGTGGATAATTGCCTGTATCAGGAGCAGAGGCAGTGATCAAGTAATAAAGAGTTTACAGAGGCTGTTGAATCAGTTGTTTTCTTATATGTAATTATTATCGCCAAGACACTACTAACCAAGCAGACAAGCTGGCGCCAAGTAGTTAGTGCTTCTCGTACTTTCACTGCTGCTTCTCGGAATGCAACTAAAGGCAAACAGTACAGGCAAACATGCTTACTAGTAATTCTTTCAACCGGACACTGCCCTATCTCAATTCCCTATCTATTGATTCGAACCTCAGCCCCTTGCTTTAACTCTAAAGCCCTATTGATCTCGAACAGGAACTCTACTCCAATGAACTAGCACTGAAGAACAAATTAAGGCAAAGCTCACGTTAGCCCTTGTTTATTCCGTTCCAAAGCTCACTAAAGCCGTAGTCGAGTTAAGGAGTTAGACAGGAGAACCCTCTATTACATCATATGTGACTTTGAATAGCAGATTTTCCGTATTAGCATAAGAGGATAGGGCGCAAGCAAGCAATTGTAGTTAGCGAGTTCCGCTTCCGCAGATGAGCATTCGGCTTCCTCTTGGGGAACTCTACTTAGTATATAGTAACAGTCTCAAGCTAGTCCCGCTCTCGTAACCTAGGGATTCAACCCGTTTTCGGGAGCTACTGTTATAGCGGTAGTGGTGTTCGAGAAGAAGTGCACTTTTCTTTATATATTATGATTCTAGAAGAAGATCTCCCACTCCAAATAAGAAGAAGACACACACATAAGCACACTCAAAGAAAGAGGAAAGGAGTATAAAGGCTATTCCTGATCTTCGGGAGCTGCTATAAGTAGCCATGTATACAACTTAACCTAATTCCTTTTGAAAGGCTTTAATCGGCCGAAGGTACCTAGAGACTTTCAATCCCAAATTACCCTCGTACCAAGGAATAGTTTTCTATCGACTATTTGACTAGTTTCAGACTGGATTTCTCAAGATAAGTACCCGGGATGAAAGAAAGTACAAATGCCACAGAAAGAGAAGGAGCAGCTATAGAATTCGCTTCAAAAGGCGGAGCGTCTACCAGGCCACATAAAAGCTATCCAATGGTACGCATTGTAGGCGGTCATCATCAACATCAGCATCTTGTAAATCCGCTCCAGCCAATGACCATGGATAGATCGTCCTATGATATAACCCTGAAGGAATTACTTGTCTGAATATGAGAGGTTCATTGGTGCTGCTCTTGCTAATTTCCCAAGAGCGGTCCTCCACCATCAGTGCTTGAAATTGATTCTTACTCGGTTACAGTAGTTTACGCCAAGCTCTCTTCGTCACTTCCCTTACAATCTTAGTACTCTGGATTTACTGGAATCTGATGACGATTAACATGCTTGCTGCACATCGCCACTATCATTCAGCTAGTCGCCAGATTGTTCTCTCCTGGTGGGAGCGCTAAAGCTTATCCGTCCCTTATCTCAATTCCCATGTAACCCTGTCTTGTTGTAGCAGAATTGGATTAAGGCTTCTGGTCAGAGGGCCTCTGGAAAGGCTAGGGATGTATGATGCCTGGAACCGGAACGTCGAAGGGAAGCTGTGACACCAAAGGATACTAGGCGAGATGGATTCAATTAGTGAAAAGTTGACTGAACACCAACAGAATAAGAAGAAGTATAAGTAGGAGCTGGATCTTAAGCTGTACCCAGAGTAGGAGAATAAACAGTAGTATCTTTCCACAATTCTATAACGGAACAGTTGATGGAAATACATCATTTCATTGAATCATAGAATTCGAAACTGCGGAAGCTGATGCTCAAAAGTACCTTGTGCAAGTCAAGTTTTCGGCTAATATGAGTTTTGCCAGAAAAAGCAAGCAGGAATCAGAGGTGTTTACGTTCTCAAAAGGGATGATGCAGTAAGGTATCTCGGTGTTGCTGCAAGCGGGTCAATTTCCCATAAATAAATCATAGTTTCGAGCGTCGTCAAAGAAAGATGGGAGTTAACCGGTCAGGGGAAATCAATCTGGGTTTACAGCCCGATTTCTCGTTACTTAAGCCTTGTTCAACTCAGCTAATGGTAATCACCCAGCTTCAGAGTATGATCCAGAGTCTGACCCATCTTAGAATCCATCTTAGAATCTTTCTTCTCATTAAGTGTTGAAGGAGTTCCAGGATCCAGTAAGTCAGCAGCATACGTTTCTTTCAAGTATAGTGTTCTTGTTTACGAGATCGGAAGCAGTACGAGTCAATTCCGTTTCTGCTCGAAAGATTCCCGTCCTGTTTTCAGCTTACGGAGTTCTCTGATCTTCTGTGCAAGAGAGAGATTCCATTGATGTTTGAGTGGATTTGCCAGTTCACCTTTTTCATTTCATAATGGACGTTCGTTCATAGATAGGTTCATATAGAATAAAGTAATAGGAGAGTAGACTCCAAAAGAAAGGGAAAGATTCCTATCAAGGTTAAGGCCCAAAACAAGAGTACTCTGTGCTAAGGTAGCAATCATAAGCTGTGCGAAAGGAAGCAGCAAGACCAGAAAGTGTAGTTCGAAAGGAATCAGCAAGTACATAATCCATTTTTCATAAAGGAATCAGTATAGTAAGCGGGAAGTCAAGGTTCGGAAAGGGGAATCAGTCCTGTTTTAGTCGTCGTTCGAGGCTAACAAGATGATAGGCGTCAATGCATCAGAAGAGAACTTCCTTTCGGGGTGTCTTCAATAAGGTAAGGTTAAGGTGGATTTCTTTCTCATTAGCTACGTTTCCCGCGATGCAAAAGGGCATACTACGGTAAGGTCTGTTGGGCCGTTCTAACAAGGATCTTAGTTTTGGGAGTTCGGATAGCCTACGTATCTAAGTGAGTTTTCGGGAGTTATCAGATCTTCTGCTTCATCCGTTGTTTGTTTCATTTCATATCTCTCTTACCGAGACAAGGTTGTCAAGAAACTAACTCCTTGGCTTTTGCCGAACTATACTTTCCTTCTTCTGTTTATTCTGATCTTTCAACTGGATATTAGCTTGCACTGGAACAGACCATTCTATGAAAAAGACTCTATCATTTATTATGGTTATGGACCTCGCATCAAAGCCTCTACTCTCATATGACCGAACCCGACTTGTTGTGTTGAACCAGCTCCCGTTAGCGCCCCAAGATAATAAACTGGTAAAGAATAGGCTAACCCCTCTTAACTAACCGCCGAAAACAACACTTATAATCTCGTAGTCACTTTTGGGGTTTCAGGTAATCGAGTGAATTCTACTTGTTCTGTTTGCCTAGTTCGAGTTTAATCATATACAGAAATGGGGTAACTAAGGAGAGAGAACCAGGAGTTATTGTTTTAAACCCAGTAAGGGTAGGCTAACAGGCAGTGAAGCAAGGTTCAAAGTCAGCAGCGACAGAACGGTATTGAGAACGAAAGAAGGGTTTTGAAACAAGAGAATACTGGATGCAAGTAAGAGTATCAAAGTCAGTAAGGACCAGGCTCCAATGCAGTGGTTACGGGATCAAACCCTGTAGCTATAGACTAAAGACCGGAGGAGTTAGACTTAAGGGAAGCAAGTGCCAGGCCGATAGGAGGTGTTGCAAGAATTAGATCGAGGACAGTCAGACTAATGGCAAGGAAGGGGCCGGGCTTTCGTCATTTGCTGATATTTCCCTTTGAGGGTTGGTTAGAGAATCCTCTTTCATCCCGCAAACACTTATGTTAAAGGAAAGGATACTAAAGCTCGCACCTACCGAGTAGAGTATGTATGAAGTTCCTTCACTCCCGTTTGCTGCTGACAAGAACAGTATAAGGTACAGGGTAAGATTTAGAGTCACCTATACAAAGCCCACTAGCGGTTAAGAATAAAGTCAGCGGGAAATAAAGTCAGGGTAGAAAGTCAAGTGTATGTATCCATATGGAGGAAGGGCGCAAACAAACAAGCTTTAGGCAGTAAGTCAGTAGTGGGGTTGGAAATGGCTCTTTTCATCATTCTTTTTTGCATCAACCCCGGGAAAGTCACTAGCTAACAGGTGTTGTTGACAGTGAATGATTTGTGGATTGCCCTACTAGAGAATGTTGCGTTCCACCGAGAGAATAAACTAACCAACTAAAAGCTTATTCCGTTGCTTGTTCTCTTGCTCGTTCTCTTGCCTTTGGCGGGAACACCTCTAACACTCCACTTCTTGTCCTATCTTCTTCAACGTGAAGTGAGTCAGTGTCAAAGTAGATAGAAGCTCTCTGCCCACTACACGGTGTTGGGTTTGTGTGAAGCATCTGTTTACTCTGTTGCACTTGACTCTTAAGAAGCACCGAATCTAAGTTGGACTTTCTGCTTTGAGGTAAGGAAAGAAAGGTTCTATTATAGGTAGTTCATTCCTGTTATGAGTAGTTCAATCTGATAGTTAGTAATTTCATTCTCATAGCAGTAGCCTTATGGTAGTGTTCGAGGTACGAGCTCCAAGGTGAAAGGTTAAGGCTTATCCGGTACCTAGTGAATTCTTAACTGCTATTCACTCTTATTGTTATTGTAGTTCAGTCGTATCGGATGGTAATTGATTTCTTGTTAACATCAGTATCGGTTTAAGAGACAGAAGAGGCTGCCTTGTTAGCAGTAAAAGTGAGCCTGTTCTCTTGGGGGTAGTGTTTGGATTCCCTTTCTGGTGTGGATTACTTGTAAAGCAATGTCAGTTTGCAAATTCAGTAGTTGGGGAATGAGATAAAGGGGTGTTGGTTCAGAAGTTAACCAGTGGAATTGAACTGGGTATTAGAAGAACTAGGGGTACGATGTAGTGCATCTAGGATAAGAGTAATAACAATAAGGGAACAACTCAGACTGAAGAGAATCAACAGTAAAGTCAGGGACATAAGAATAAGAGGAGTGTAACATTAGAATTCCACTTATTATTATTAGATAAGTACGATCTATGCGCATCTACTAATAGGAAAAGAGTCGTCCAAGCCTTGGTTCGTTCTTTCTTCAAACTTACCTCCCTGAGCCCTTTACACCCTACTCACTTCTTTACTCGGAGCTTGGGCCTATCACTACCAACTCAAAGTCTCCCGCTTCTGACTTGGATTCTTCAATACTTCCCCTACACACAACAAATATCACTTTTGGGGTTTCTTTATTATACCGGTGTTAGTTTCTTACTTGATTCTCTTTTGAACTCTTCCACTGCTTTCTCTTAGTCTTACTTTGATGTCTCTCTTGCCTATGTGCGATGGTTAGTCTGCTAATCCTGGAGCTCAGCCTTATCCTCCTTTAGGAGAGTCCGAATCCTTCCCTGCCGCTACTACTAGCTCTAGGGCTTCCACTTACTTCCTGAATTCTGTAGTTAAGGTTTGAGTCCGACTCTCCTGTCCCCTAGTACGTAACTACTTTATCTTAGTCTACCACTCATTACTCTAATTCCCCATTTCATACCTTAGCCTTTCGCCTTGACATTCTGGAACTTATTATTCAATCTTTTGAACAGCGCTATCAGACTATATCTCCTCGCTGTCAAACTAGAACTTACCGCCTATGGGAATGAAAACAGTGCTTCTCGTCCTTTATCTTCTAGTAGAAAGAAAGACTCACCATTGCCCCAGCCAATCAGACTGACAAAAGGAAATAATTGTTTGGGTATGATCTAGGGCATACAGAAAGAATAATCCACTAAGGCAAGCCACCCTTACTCACCGGTAGCAAAGCCTTACGCGTGTTCGCTTCAAGCCGGTACTACCAACCTCAAATCAGTAGTTCACCTATCAGCCTGCCACTATTGAATCTCATTCATGCCCCCTCTTGCTTAAAACTAGCGCTAGTGCTTCTATTACTTGCTCTGACAATAGAGAATTGAACCCATACTGACAAGATACAAACAATGGCCCCCTCTTACATTATGTATTTCACCTTTCATTCTTCAAATCTCTTAGGTCACTCTTTCTTTTCCACAGAGCAGTCTATCGATCCGTCTCAATGCCCCACCACCGAAATCTGAGCTTACTGTCTCTCGGCCTAGCGCACCCATACCTAAATCTTGGTATTTTGCCCCAGCCTATTAGCCTGCCCCTATTAACTAGAATTCTGATTCTCCTCTTGCACTCTAACTATCCTGACTGCCTTCCCCAGCACCCTTTTGATTCTGTAATTGATGCTTCCAAGGCTCTCACTGCTTACTCATAGCCGTACTTGTAGCTCTCTTATTCTGAAACTGGCTTCGAACCTTGCTTGACTATAGCACATAGCCTCCATCTCCTTGCTCTAAGTCTCCAGATCTATGCTTTCTTTCCCCGATATACGAACCAGGTTCTTATACTCTTGGATTTCACTCTGTAGCTGCTGAACCTAAACCTTACTTGTGAGTTTGAGTTTACTATATAAGGTAGTTCAAACTGACAATCCCAACTCGCAAACTAGCATCCGGACATATAAATATGAATAACCTCTCTCAAGGACAAGGACTTGACTTTTGCTTTTAGTCCCTGAGCTCGGGCTTGAGTCCGCCAAACTTACACTACCATTATGATGCTCTTTACTTTCATGCTACTTTCTTTAATAACGATAGAACGATAAGGGAGTTGTTGACATTCAATTACGTGTTGGCATCAAAGTCTTCTTCAAGTGTTGCGGAAGGTAGTTTCTATTTAAGTCTGCCTCAAACAATACTTTCAGTTTCATATCCATCTTTTTCATATAACCCTAGGAATTGACACTGCGTTAACGCCCAGAAAGTCAGAATATCATTGAACCCATTTTTCCTCTTCCTCAATAATGAGAAGGTTTCTATACGAGATTCCACTCAAACATACCCGGTCAGCTGGATAAGTATCATAGGAAGGATCAGCGACAAGTCTCGTCAGCTGAGCTGGATAAGTATCATAGGAAGGATCAGCGACAAGTCTCCTACGAGTTATGAATAAGTCTGCATTTCGGTGTCTACATTCTCTTCGGAAACTAAGCAAAGTATAAGGATACAGAAAGAGCTGGATCAGAAGCCAAAGAATCCAGTACTGGCGTTGAAGCGCTAACGGCTTATTGAGTAGAGGCGGAGGCACCCCTAGCTTTAAGAATAGAAGATATGCTCTTTTCTCCTGCGTAAGTCTCAAGTCTTAGTAAGGATGAAGTCAGAGTTTCTACCGGATTAATAGAATCTTACAGTATATGGAGTCGGTCAATAATCTCTAGTCTTAGTTTGAGCTGGAGAAGAATATAAGGCAATCAATCCGGGTATTCCAAAGGAAGAAAACATCATTTCCATTTCCTTCTCGGCAAGTGGAGTTACCTCAGCCAGCTAACTTACTAATCCGTTTTCTCGGCCGGGTACCGCTTACTCCCTTTGGCGAACTTCCTAATCATTTCGTAATCGGCGATTGTGAAAAAGAGAAGAGCGGTCCTAAAAGGTTTTTTCTTGAAACGGACTTTGTTACTTGATTGGATCGGTCCTCATATGGTGCATATTTCTTAGTTGGGAGGGAGCTTTCCCACATAGCCCATCCATATAAAGTTCTCCTTGGTTAGACAGGTTGGTTTCTAGGCCGATCTTTTGACTTATCCTCGCATCTCTCAATACGCTAAAATCCTATATTAGCTTATTAAGGCAGTTGAAGGTCCAACAAAGCCTTTCTTTTTTGCCTAACAGCGCATTTGGAGCTTCTTCTATTAGGGCATCTTTCGATGAGTAGGTCCGGAAAGAGACAGAAGGCATCCCTATTTGGTTAACATTTCCCTGAGGTGCCTAGTCTTTATGGGCAAATAATCCATCCCGCGCCATTCCTTATTGTCGGTGTGAATAATAATCAGAGCAATCTAGAGTAGATAATCTAGTCTCGGCATCAATCCGTGAAAGCCTTCCCAGCTCTTGACCCTTAAAGTAAAAGCTTGAAAACGAGTTGACCCCCTATCCTTGGCTTATGCTTATGGCTTCATTCCTCTTTCCTATCCTGCGGTGGAATTATAAGCTATAAGCTGCTCACTATTGCCAATGGCGGTTGTCCACTTCTCTTATCTTTACGAAAGGTCTTCTTCCTTGTCCCCGAGTTTGACCTTTTCCAAATCTTTCTATTTGAATCGGCCAGCATCTTTCCTCGGTTCAATCCAAGAGTTATTATCGAATGGGTCCTTCTTCTGAAAAGCTTTGATCTCCTTTTAGGGAAAAACCCCGGGGAAGTGACAAAAGCATACGAAATCGCTAGGGAACCTTACCTCCTTGCCAGGCTTTTGATTCATGGCCTGAGATCAAGGCACAGCACAGATCGATCCGAAGCGAGCAGAAAGCAACGGCGCTGCTACGAAAACTACTGTAAAGAAATGGCTTTCAACACGGGGAAACATGGAACTTTGAGGCTTCTGCCGTTTCGTCAAGCTAGTGCCTTTCCTTATAGATGGCATAACCAGGTCAGCTTCAGCAACAGTAGTCTTGGAGCTCGGTTCTGGCATCTCAGTGCAGTCCTACCATAGCCTATTCACTTCAAATGAAAAATATTGTAAGAAGTTCCTTGCCGCTGCAAAAGGCTTAGATTCTTAGGGTGCTACTGTCTTGATTAGGCTTAGATTCTTAGGGTGCTACTGTCTTGATTAGGCTTAGATTCTAAGGGTGGCTACTGTCTGGATTTCCGTTACCCATGTTCACATTGGTGCATTTTCCGACTCAGCCTCTGTCCCGACCTCAGGTTCTCGGATCAATTGATTAAGGATCTGGACTTGGAACAGAGCGAGGGTAAGTTAGGGACTCCACTATTCTTTTGGAGATTGGTATCCCTCGATATGAAACAGGAAATGAAACGATTGGTTCTCGAAGGGACTTTGAAACGGCTGGGGCAAAAAGTAGGGTAGTGCTTCTTGACCGGGTTCGGAGACGCTCATGCACCTGAATTTGCTCGAGTCTGAACTGACCTTGCACCCGCCCCTGCCTCTGTTGCTGGATATCGACCTCTATTTGCCAAATCCGCTTATGGTATAAAGTCAATCCCTTCGGCCCGTCTTTTTCGCTGCGGCCGTAATACACCTTAATTTCATGAATTCTGCTCAGCCCCCGGGGAGTCACTTTAGGATGTGTCCCGTAGGAAAGATAGTCAGTATAACAGTGTATTGCGCTTACTAGGAAAGAGAGTGTATTGCGCTTACTAGGAAAGATAGTCAGTATAACAGTGTATTGCGCTTACTATTACTAAGTCATTTTCCTTCCCTCAGATAAGCAGTTACATCCGTTCCATTCCCTAAATAGGGAGCTCTCCAATCGGTAAGTTCCCGCGTTTCCTTAGTGGGCATTCTCTCATCCGGGCAAGCAATAGCATTCCAAGCAGTAAATGACGCTCGCAAGATCATGAAAGCACATCTTATACCATAAAACGGATGAAGAAAAGCCCTTTACGCACGCCGCT